>NC_134876.1:95285085-95422585 GCF_041734735.1 Babylonia areolata | reverse complement strand
AAGGGACTCAGGGGCCTGTGGCAATGCCAAGGCAGTCGTCAATGAAACGCTTGTGCTGGTCTGACACCTGTGTACTGGCTGAAGGCCTGCTCCTCAGTGTATCCCACAAATAAACAGGCAAAGCTAGGACCCATTTTTATGCCCATTGCAACGCCGCTCTGCTGCTGGAAGTAGTCCTGGTCAAAGGAGAAAGAGCTTAGGGCCAGGACGAGTCACGCGCAGGATGGTGTGAACAATATGTAGGTTGAGGGAGCTCCTGGGTAAAATGTATTTGACAGCCAACAGGCCTTCCTGATGAGGGATGTTGGTGTACAGAGACAATGTCCATGGTGATCACCTGCCTCTCACTGCAGTCAGCGGGGAAAGAGAAGTCGTTCAGGAGGTTCAGGGTGAGGCTAGTGTCCTTTACGTAGGTTGGCAAGGCAGCCACCAATGGCTTGGAAAATGAGCCAAGGAAAGAACCACGTTTTTCATATTTCCGGCGGCTAGTAATTTTTTGTTCGTTTTCCGTTTGGGCGAATGAAGACGGGAGGTTAAAGGGAGAACAGACTTTGTGTGTGAAAGTTATATTACTTCATTGGCACACCAGATATCAGTGTGGCCACTCCATGACACACCTGATCTCAGTGTGGCCACTCTTTGACACAGCAGGTCTCATTGTGACCACTTCATTAAACATCAGGTCTCATTGTGGCCACTTCATGACCCAGTGTGGCCACTCCATGACACAGCAGGTCTCAATGTGGCCACTCCATGACACAGCAGGTCTTAATGTGGCCACTCCATGACACAGCAGATCTCAGTGTGGCCACTCCATGGCAAATCAGGTCTCATTGTGGCCACTCCATGACACAGCAGGTCTCAATGTGGCCACTCCATGACACAGCAGGTCTCATTGTGGCCTCTCCATGACACAGCAGATCTCAGTGTGGCCACTCCATGACAAATCAGGTCTCATTGTGGCCTCACCATGACACAGCAGGTCTCATTGTGGCCTCTCCATGACACAGCAGGTCTCATTGTGGCCACTCCATGACACAGCAGGTCTCATTGTGGCCTCTCCATGACACAGCAGGTCTCATTGTGACCACTCCATGACACAGCAGGTTTCATTGTGGCCTCTCCATGACACAGCAGGTCTCATTGTGGCCTCACCATGACACACCACGTCTCAATGTGACCACTCCTTGATACACCAGATATCAATGTGGCCACTCCATGACACACCAGGTCTCAATGTGGCCACTCCATGACACATTAGGTCTCATTGTGACCACTCCTTGATACACCAGATATCAATGTGGCCACTCCATGACACACCAGGTCTCATTGTGGTCACTCCATGACACATTAGGTCTCATTGTGGCCACTCCTTGACACACCAGATCATAGTGTGGCCAATCCTTAACACACCAGGTCTCATCGTGGCTTTTCCTTGACACAGCAGGTCTTAGTGTGGCCACTCCTTGACACACCAGGCCTCATTGTGGCCAATCCATGACACACCAGGTCTCATTGTGGCCACTTAATGACACAGCAGGTTTTAGTCTGGCCTCTCATTGACACACCAGGTCTCATTGTGGCCACTCCTTGACACAGCAGGTTTTAGTCTGGCCTCTCATTGACACACCAGGTCTCAGTGTGGCCACTCAAAGACACACCAGGTCTTAGTGTGGCCACTCCTTGACACACCAGGCCTCATTGTGGCAAATCCATGACACACCAGGTCTCACTGTGGCCACTCAAAGACACACCAGGTCTCAGTGTGGCCACCCCTTGACACAGCAGGTCTTCGTGTGGTCTCTCCTTGACACACCAGGTCTCAATGTGGCCACTTCATGATACACCAGGTCTCATAGTGGCCACTCCATAACACACCAGGTCTTAGTGTGGCCACTCCTTGACACACCAGGTCTCATTGTGGCCACTCCTTGACACACCAGGTCTCAGTATGGCCACTCCATGACACAGCAGGTCTCATTGTGGCCACTCCATGGCACACCAGGTCTTAGTGTGGACTCTCCATGACAGAGCAGGCATCATTGTGGCCACTGCATGACACAGCAGGTCTCAGTGTGGCCACTCCTTGACACACCAGGTCTCAATGTGGCCAGTCCATGGCACACCAGATCTTAGTGTGTGGCCATTCCTTGACACAGCAGGACTCAATGTGAACACTTTTTGACAAACCAGATCTCAGTGTTGCCTGTTCTTGACACACCAGGTCTCAATGTGGCCACTCCATGACACACCAGGTCTCAATGTGGCCACTCCATGACACACCAGGTCTCAATGTGGCCACTCCATGACACACCAGGTCTCAATGTGGCCACTCCATGACACACCAGGTCTCAATGTGGCCACTCCATGACACACCAGGTCTCAATGTGGCCACTCCATGACACACCAGGTCTCAATGTGGCCACTCCATGACACACCAGGTCTCAATGTGTGCCACTCATCAACACACCAGGTCTCAATGTGGCCACTCCATGAGACAGCAGGTCGTAATGTGGCCACTCATCAACACACCAGGTCTCATTTCGGCCACTCCATGACACATCAGCCCTCAGTGTGGCCACTCCATGACACACCAGGTCTCATTGTGGCCACTCCATGACACACCAGGTCTCAGTGTGGCCACACCATGACACACCAAGTCTCAATGTGGCCACTCATGGACACACCAGGTCTCATTGTGGCCACTCCTTGACACACCAGGTCTCATTGTGGCCACTCCTTGACACACCAGGTCTCATTGTGGCCACTCCATGACACACCAAGTCTCAGTGTTGCTACCCCATGACATACCAGGTCTCAGTGTGGCCACACCATGACACACCAAGTCTGAATGTGGCCACTCATGGACACACCAGGTCTCAGTGTGTGGCCACGCCATGACACACCAGGTCTCATTGTGGCCACTCCATGACACACCAGGTCTCAGTGTTGCTACTCCATGACACACCAGTTCTCAGTGTGTGGCCACGCCATGACACACCAGGCCTCAGTGTGGCCACTCCATGACACGGGCAGACAGGAAGGGGTGAAGAACTGAACATTCGTGACATTCATTAGCCAACCTTTTTTCCCAGCGGACAAATGCCAAGAGCTGACGTGTGCCTGTCAACAAAGCGAGGCTTAGGCCTCAGCTGAGACATCCCACGCTGTGCGGGAAGAGCGCTTTCCTAGGAACTGGAAGATCCCTTGTAAACACTGAGTGCACTTCTGTTTCTCGGACTACGTGTGTTCATAGTAGGAGTTTATAGCGCTGTACTAGTGGAGTGTTGGCCAGTGGTAACGCGTCCACCTAGGAAGCGAGAGAATCTGAGTGCACTGGTTCGAATCTCACAGTCGCCAGTATTTTTACCCCCTTCTGCTTGACCTTGAGTAGTGGTCCACGCTAGTCATTGGGATGAGACGATAAACCAAGGTCTCGTGTGAAGCGTGCATTTAACGCACGTAAAAGAATCCATGGCAACAAAAGAGTTGTCTATGACAAAGTTATGTAGAAAAAATCACTTTGATAGGAAAACAAATAGAATTGCAGACAGAAATAAATGTTAAAAAAGTGGGTGGCACTCTCAGTGTAGCGACACGCTCTCCCTATGGAGAACAACCCGAATTTCATACCGACAAATCTGTTGTTACAAAACGAGTAATACAATACAATACAATACAATACAATACAATACAATACACTTGACTCTGTTTCCCAATCACACACACACACACACACACACACACACACACACATATATATATATGAGAAAGAAGTAGTTCGCTGCCGTCCCTTTTCTGCGAGCTCGCTTTTCTGCTGCAGCAGCTAACAGTTTGTCCTCACCAATCCGTGGCTGATTCTTGAGAGTGCTTCTCCAGCTGTTGCGGTCATCTCCAAGGTCCTCCCAGGACTCAGTGTTGATCTCAAGCGCCTTCATGTCATGTTTGCAAACGTCTTTGTATCACAGCTGTGGGCGGCCGATGCTTCTCTGCCCTGTGGCGAGCTATCCATAAAGGATGTCTTTTGGGATGCGACCATCTTCCATGCGGCGAACGTGGCCCAGCCAGCGCAGCCGACGCTGTTTCAGCATGGTATACATGGTCTGGAGGCCAGCGCGAGTCAGGACTTCGGTGTTTGTCATCTTGTCTTGCCAGGAGATGCCGAATATGCGTCGTAAGCTTCTCAGATGGAAGGTATTGAGCCTTTTCTCCTGACAAGCATGTGTGGTCCACGCCTCACTGTCATACAGCAAGGTGCTGAGGACGCAGGCATTGTATACAGCCATCTTTGTCTTCGTGGTCAGCTTGGGATTTGTCCACACTCTTTGTGTGAGGCGGGCTAGCGTTGTGGCTGCCTTCCCGATCCTCTTGTCGATCTCGGTGTCAAGGGAGAGGTTGTCGGTGATGGTGGACCCAAGGTAAGTGAATTGATAGATGGCTTCAAGCTCGTAGTTATCAGTGGTGATGGCTGGTCTTGGCCTAGGACGTTTGTCTTCTTGAGACTGATGGTCAGACCGAAATCTTTGCAGGCCTGGGAGAAGTGGTCAATTAGTGACCTCAAGTCCCGCTGGTTCTGGGTCACAACTGCGGCATCGTCGGCAAACAGCATGCCTCTGATGAGGGCTTCGCGGACTTTGTCCTTGCTCTGCAGCAGGCGAGATTGAAGAGCCTGCCATCCGTGATCTGGTCCGCAGGTAGATCCCTTCTTGCGCTGTGCTGTACGCATCTATCGAAGAGCCCTGAAAAGGCCGTCTCTGCTGACAAGGTCAAAGGCCTTGGTGAGGTCAATGAATGCGATATACAGGGGCATCCTCTGCTCTCTGCACTTCTCCTGGATTTGGCGAAGGGAGAAGATCATGTCTACTGTGGATCTCTCTGCTCGAAATCGCATGGTGATTCCGGGTAAACGCGTTTGGCCAGTTTCTGCAGGCTGACTAGGAGGACCCGAGCGTAGACTTTGCCTACAATGCTGAGAAGCGAGATGCCTCTGTAGTTGTTGCTGTTGCTCTTAAAACTGTTTTGTGCGTGTTTCAACTTTTCTGCTGTAATACCATCGGGACCGGATGCTTTTCCACATTTGAGGTTCCTCAGAGCTGCTTCTACTTCTTTTCCGTTTATCTCTGCGTCAAATAACTCATCGAAATCTTCTGCTTCTTCTCCTAATTTCAGTTCTTCATTGCTGGAAACTATTTCAGTTCCAGAATTAAGCACACGCTCAAAGTGCAGTTTCCATTGTTCTTTTGCAATTTCACTGTTTGTATATTCAGGGGGCTGGTGTTTTTTAATCTGACCAGAAATCGGATGAACATTTTAAGGAACCCACCAGTCGATCACTTTGTAATTCATTGAACATATTTTCTTTACTTACCAGTAAGTCTCGATATTCCTTACGTAGTTTAAACAAAAAATCGTCATTACTTTTTGACAGTCGTAGATTTCTGAGCTGCATTCTTGCTTTCTTTTTTTAGGCAAAACATTCCTTATCGAACCATGGAGATCTCCGTCTCTGGATATTTGAACATGACTTTTTGTCACGACCACCCTAGGGAAGAGGCCGAGAACTGTTTTAAAACGAAACACCCAACCCAGTTCACCCGACAACACAAACACAGAATACAGATATTTCTCTTCCACACAATTTATTCTCTTCCGCTCTCTCTATCCCACTCGTGCAACCATACACACACAGCTAATACTTGCAAAAAACAACAACAGCAAAACCACATATACCATTACTACAAAAAACCAAAACCAAAACGAACAGAAGTCACTTGCAAACCCCCCCTCGCTTCTCCTAAAGGTTCTCAAGAACGTTTTTCCACACGCACACTCAGGAAAAACAAACCGTCCAAAACCCAGACCGGCACACAAATATTCGTAGGTCGTAGCCGGCTTCAGGAAGCTTTCCTTTCAAATCAAAACGAAAAAATGAATAAAAATAAAGCATTGACACTCGGCTCCAGACGAACGTCGGCAGGCACGCGGCGCAGAAGACCGACCAAAGGCAAGAGCCTTCAGTCGAAAGGCCCAGGTGCTGGACTCGGGATACAGCGCCAGGCAAAGGCCCAAGCTGCAAGACAAAAGGCCCGGAACACAGGACACCAGTCACGGGGCAGGAGGGGGCGAAGACCCAGGACACCAGTCACGAGGCAGGAAGGGGTGAAGATCTGGGTCACCAGACGAAAGGCCCGGGACCACACACAGCGAGAGCTGCCACAGGTAGCGTACACCAATGACCACCACAAAGACACGACGACGAAGACAGACGAAGAAACACCGAAGTGGCTCCAACGGAAGACAGGCGGCCCTCACTTCAACTGGTGCCAAGACGTCGGGGTAGCTTCCCCACCAACAACAGGAACGACCCGTACACTACGGCAGTCGGGCTGCAAAAGCCTCGAATATTGTTGCTGCCCAACAATATTTCATATTCGCTCAGCTGAGCTGAGTAACATGCATGCACGTGGTTCGTGCGCAATTCGAGACTTTTACCCGAACTGAAGGATGGGGGAAGGAGAGAAAGTGAAAGGAGAGGGGGAGAAAAACGAGGACGGGCCACACGCCCTAACTGTCGTCACAAGTTGTGACACTTTTCTTTTATCATACAGTTGGCCGCTTCTAATAGAGACTGGTTAAAGATATCTAATGACTTTTCACAAGAATACTCCAACATCTGACAGGCTCGAATGAGGGAATCATAAAACTGAGGTGATTCAGTTGACTGGATAAAAATATGAACCTAATCAGACTGCCAAACAATCTTTTTCCTTCTTCTCAGTGGCTTATCGTGTATTCCGATATGTCTAAAGCTTTTTAGAGTACAGAACATTTCTACCGGCATATGGTCAAATTCGATTCTGTCAGGCACCTTTAAATGGTCTATTATGTTAGTTAACGTATTTGATACAACAAAATAATCAACAGTACTATTTCCTTGGTCGGACATAAAAGTGAACTTTCCCTTGTTGTCCCAAATAGGACAACCGTTAACAATTTTGCAGTCAAATAAAGTGCACAGTTGTAGAAGCTTTTTACCAAAATCATTTAGTATTTCATCTTCCGATACTCTACGCTTTTCCCATAATCTAAAGTCCTGTTGGACCTTACCCTCATCCCTTACATCGTACATGAATATATCATTCACTTGCAAATCAGCAGTGCGGGCATTGAAATCACCATTACATATCAAGTTAATATTACCAAATCTGTCCAACAGATCACATATGCAGGACTCGAATTCATCCAGAAGACAACTATATTCCAATTCGTCTTAAAAACTGCTACCAGATGGAGCGACATACACGGATATATATAGACAATCCAGAAATTTTTAGAACAACAATATTTGAACAGCTTATGACTACCTGCTCTACATAATTAGAAAAAGTTAGTTTAACGATGACTAATATTCCACCAGAACGCCTCCCTTGGTGCGAAAGTTTAATTGCAGAGGCTTGGAAAGTTACATATTCTTGAAAGTAGTAATTACACAAATCAGAACTGTTTTCTTGGAAAGTTTCTGTGAGAGTGACAAAATCAAAACTGGAAATGTACGTAATAAAATCATGATCTGAGAGTTTTTTCATAAGGCCATTGACATTGTATGACAAAAAGGATAAGCTTTCTGTTGGTAGGGGCCGGCCATTGTCCTAGGTGTTTGTATCTTGTTCTGGGTTGTTCCGGGGCCTGCTCGCGGAGGCTCTGTCTTCACGCCCTGTACGTCTGATGGGATTTCCGTTTGGGCGACTGGGCTGTCGGCTGTCAGGTCCCTGGCTGCTCTGCCTCTGGTGACGATCGCCATGACCAGGGGTGCTTTTCATCCCGGCAGAAACAAAGCTTTCCGTGATCTGAAACTGCTTCCCCCTCACCCTGCTGCGTGTGCGGCAACCAACGCCTGGGTTGAGAGAGAGAGAGAGAGAGAGAGAGAGCATTTGGACCACACCTTTTATGATAACAGTCAGTTCGGTCAAGCAGACAGAGAACAGGGTCCTTGGACCACACCCTTATTGCAACAGCACTTCGGCGTGTTTTATGAATGCCATTCAGGGGAAAATACTTGAGAATTATTTGAGAACGTTGATCTATCAAGTCATGAACTCTCTCTCACACACACACACACACACACACACACACACACAAACCAGCCTTGGACATTCAAATAGAAAAAATGAAATAATCTGGTGAAAGCAAAGAGAGAGAGGGGGAGGAAGAGGACAGTGATTGTAGAGAGAGAGGGAGGGGGAGGAAGAGGGCAGTGAAGGTAGAGAGAGAGGGAGGAAGAGGGCAGTGAGAGTAGAGAGGGAGGAAGAGGGCAGTGAAGGTAGAGAGAGAGGGAGGGGGGGCAGAGGGGAGAGAGAGAGAGAGAGGGAGGAAGAGGACAGTGAGGGTAGAGAGAGAGGGAGAGGGAGGAAGAGGGCAGTGAGGGTAGAGAGAGAGGGAGAGGGAGGAAGAGGACAGTGAGGGTAGAGAGAGAGGGAGGAAGAGGGCAGTGAGAGTAGAGAGAGAGGGAGAGGGAGGAAGAGGACAATGAAGGTAGAGAGAGAGGGAGGGGGGCAGAGGGGAGAGAGAGAGGGAGAGGGAGGAAGGGACAATGAAGGTAGAGAGAGAGGGAGGGGGGGGGGAGAGGGCAGTGAGGGAAGAGAGAGAGGGAGAGGGAGGAAGACAGTGAGGGGAGAGGGAGAGGGAGGAAGAGGGCAGTGAGGGTAGAGAGAGAGGGAGGGGGAGGAAGAGGGCAGTGAGGATAGAGAGAGAGGGAGAGGGAGGAAGAGGACAGTGAGGGTAGAGAGAGGGAAGGGGGAGGGGGAGGAAGAGGACTGAGGGTAGAGAGAGGGAAGGGGGGGGGAGAGGGCAGTGAGGGTAGAGAGGGTAGAGAGAGGGGGGGGAGGAAGAGGGCAGTGAGGATAGAGAGAGAGGGGGGAGAGGAAGAGGGCAGTGAGGGTAGAGAGAGAGGGGGAGGGGGGGTGAAGAGGACAGTGAAACCAGAGAGAGAGGGGGGTGGGGGTGAAGAGGACAGTGAAACCAGAGAGAGAGGGGGGAGGGGGTGAAGAGGACAGTGAAACCAGAGAGAGGGGGGAGGGGGTGAAGAGGACAGTGAAACCAGAGAGAGAGGGGGGTGGGGGTGAAGAGGACAGTGAAACCAGAGAGAGAGGGGGGAGGGGGTGAAGAGGACAGTGAAACAAGAGAGAGAGGGGGGAGGGGGTGAAGAGGACAGTGAAACAAGAGAGAGAGGGGGAAGGGGGTGAAGAGGGCAGTGAAGCCAGAGAGAGGGGGGAGGGGGTGAAGAGGACAGTGAAACAAGAGAGAGAGGGGGAAGGGGGTGAAGAGGACAGTGAAACCAGAGAGAGGAGGGAGGGGGTGAAGAGGACAGTGAAACCAGAGAGAGAGGGGTTGTGGGGGTGAAGAGGACAGTGAAACAAGAGAGAGAGGGGGGAGGGGGTGAAGAGGACAGTGAAGCCAGAGAGAGGGGGGAGGGGGTGAAGAGGACAGTGAGGGTAGAGAGAGGGGGTGTGGGGGTGAAGAGGACAGTGAAACCAGAGAGAGGAGGGAGGGGGTGAAGAGGACAGTGAAACCAGAGAGAGAGGGGTTGTGGGGGTGAAGAGGACAGTGAAACAAGAGAGAGAGGGGGAAGGGGGTGAAGAGGACAGTGAAGCCAGAGAGAGGGGGGAGGGGGTGAAGAGGACAGTGAAGCCAGAGAGAGGGGGGAGGGGGTGAAGAGGACAGTGAGGGTAGAGAGAAGGGGGGGTGGGGGTGAAGAGGACAGTGAGGGTAGAGAGAGGGGGGGTGGGGGTGAAGAGGACAGTGAAACCAGAGAGAGTGGGGAGGGGGTGAAGAGGGCAGTGAGGGTAGAGAGAGGGGGGGGTGGGGGTGAAGAGGACAGTGAGGGTAGAGAGAGGGGGGGTGGGGGTGAAGAGGACAGTGAAACCAGAGAGAGTGGGGAGGGGGAGAAGAGGACAGTGAAACCAGAGAGAGTGGGGGGAGGGGGTGAAGAGGGAAGTGAAGCCAGAGAGAGGGGGGAGGGGTGAAGAGGGCGTGGACAGTGAAAGCAGAGAGAGGGGGAAGGGGAAGGAGGTGGACAGTGAGGGCAGTGGAACAGAAGCTGGCCAGAGCCGGTCAGAAAACGAAGGGACGTTTCCCAAAGCGAGGCTGTTGTTTACCCAGGACTTAGGGCGTGAGGACAGGCAGCTTGTCACTGGCGGTTCTCCCTGCCCTCATCCCTCGTCACACGGAATGTCGCGGGGCCAGCCGCCTGCAGTTTGGCCTCAACTGCACAGCCCCGTCTTTGTCTTTCCTCTTTTAGCGGCCTGCTGTTGTCCCAAGACAGGCCTGGCTTCTGCCCTGTCAACACCACCATTGGCTTCCTCTTTTTTCATTTGGCCAGGGTGAAGGAGGGGTGTAGTTGGGGGTGGGGTGGGGTGCGCGGGGGGAGAGGGCTAGGGGAGGGGGCGGCCAGATTGATAGTCAACTTTTGGTATTATTACATGATAGTCAGTCTATGACCATCAGAACAGCAGAGGAAGCAACTGCTGTTCCGACTATTTTGACTGGAATTTGATTATTGTGGAGAGTGTCTTGCCCAAGTTACATCCCCTCTCTCTCGGCCAAGAGAGTTTTAGGAGAGTCGGCGTTGGGATGGTTCACAAAGGCCAACCAGCCCCCAAGGCTGCAGCACTAAGAGCCAGTGCAATTTTGCCTCCTAGTTTGAGAGTCATAATCCTTCACAAAAGACTAAGCAGTAAATGATTTCCCATTGACTGGAGAAACCATTGATAATACAGCTCTCACTTTGCTGTTGGCCCCCGAAATGTAAACTTATGTCAATCTGTGATATAAGCCGAGTGTTGACTTTTGGTATTAGATCGTATCTAATGCACACATACGCACGCACGCACACATGTACAAACACATAACCCATATATTTACACTGACGATTACCCCTGCCCTTCCAAACATGGAGATTATTCTCTCCATTCACTTTCAGCTCTCAGCGACATATCAGGGCGGAGAGATCTTTCACTTTCAGCTCTCAGCGACATATCAGGGTGGGGAGATCTATTCACTTTCAGCTCTCAGCGACACATCGGGGTGGGGAGATCTATTCACTTTCAGCTCTCAGCGACATATCAGGGCAGGGAGATCTTTCACTTTCAGCTCTCAGCGACACATCAGGGCAGGGAGATCTTTCACTTTCAGCTCTCAGCGACATATCAGGGTGGGGAGATCTATTCACTTTCAGCTCTCAGCGACATATCAGGGCAGGGAGATCTTTCACTTTCAGCTCTCAGCGACATATCAGGGCAGGGAGATCTTTCACTTTCAGCTCTCAGCGACATATCAGGGTGGGGAGATCTATTCACTTTCAGCTCTCAGCGACATATCAGGGCAGGGAGATCTTTCACTTTCAGCTCTCAGCGACATATCAGGGCAGGGAGATCTTTCACTTTCAGCTCTCAGCGACATATCAGGGCAGGGAGATCTTTCACTTTCAGCTCTCAGCGACATATCAGGGCGGAGAGATCTTTCACTTTCAGCTCTCAGCGACACATCAGGGTGGGGAGATCTATTCACTTTCAGCTCTCAGCGACACATCAGGGTGGGGAGATCTATTCACTTTCAGCTCTCAGCGACACATCAGGGCGGGGAGATCTATTCACTTTCAGCTCTCAGCGACACATCAGGGTGGGGAGATCTATTCACTTTCAGCTCTCAGCGACACATCAGGGTGGGGAGATCTATTCACTTTCAGCTCTCAGCGACACATCAGGGCGGGGAGATCTATTCACTTTCAGCTCTCAGCGACACAGGGTGGGGAGATCTATTCACTTTCAGCTCTCAGCGACACATCGGGGTGGGGAGATCTATTCACTTTCAGCTCTCAGCGACACATCAGGGCGGGGAGATCTATTCACTTTCAGCTCTCAGCGACAGCTCTCAGCGACACATCGGGGTGGGGAGATCTATTCACTTTCAGCTCTCAGCGACACATCGAGGTGGGGAGATCTATTCACTTTCAGCTCTCAGCGACACATCGAGGTGGGGAGATCTATTCACTTTCAGCTCTCAGCGACACATCGGGGTGGGGAGATCTATTCACTTTCAGCTCTCAGCGACACATCAGGGTGGGGAGATCTATTCACTTTCAGCTCTCAGCGACACATCGGGGTGGGGAGATCTATTCACTTTCAGCTCTCAGCGACACATCGGGGTGGGGAGATCTATTCACTTTCAGCTCTCAGCGACACATCAGGGTGGGGAGATCTATTCACTTTCAGCTCTCAGCGACACATCAGGGCGGGGAAATCTATTCACTTTCAGCTCTCAGCGACAGCTCTCAGCGACACATCGGGGTGGGGAGATCTATTCACTTTCAGCTCTCAGCGACACATCAGGGTGGGGAGATCTATTCACTTTCAGCTCTCAGCGACACATCAGGGTGGGGAGATCTATTCACTTTCAGCTCTCAGCGACACATCAGGGCGGGGAGAACCCGCTGCACACAACAACAACAAAAAGGCAAAGCAAAACAGAAAGACTTGCACCACAGTTTGACCAGTTGTGACTTAAAACAAATCAGTGCATGGCATGGGCACACACAGTGAGTTCTGTAGCCTGAAGACGCACTGAAGAAAACTTCAAACCTCACACCAGTTGACCGTCACGTTTCCAGCCAACATGACTAGGCCTCTGGATTTCCAATGTTGACTTGGGAGATTTCAGCAAACGGCACATAGCTTTTTTCATAATCTAGCGCTTGCGTTCAAGGTCAGGAGAATATCTGGGACAGAACTGTGGTCTTTTTACATCAACAGGTATGATGATCGAGTTGCTTGGCCAACCGACCTTCACTCGGCCTTCCAATACTCTCTCTTCACATCGGACAAACAACATCAGAAACAAAAGAATATCTGTCCCTTTCCCACATCGTTGGTGTCCTGCCGAAATGGAAGGAGCATTTGGCCTGTGGTATTTCTCAGGTTAAAAATAAAGGAGGTGTGGATGGGTGGGGCTTGGGGAAGAGGAGAGTGGGGGTGAGGAGGAGAGGGGAGGGGCAGGATAAGAGCAGGTGCCCGAGGGGAGAGAATGATCATTGTAGCCAGGCGGTCCCGTGGTCAGCTGCCCTGGGATCTCCGCTGTCAACAAGTGTTAGTGGTGTGTTTCTGTTGGATGTGCAAAAAGACGGGAACTTACTACTGAATTGTTTCAATGTGAGTGTTGTTCTCTTAACATTATCATTGTTTTCATTATCATTGTTAACTGTTCAGTATATTATTTTTTCAATCTTAATTGTTTTATCGCATTTCTGTAAAATGGTTGGCATCATTTTCACTCGTTCTTCAATGACGCTTAATGGTTACATATTGACATTCAGTTTCCCCCTTGGAATTTCCGGTGGTGTCTTATGTATATTTTACATTTATCTTTTGTTTTTCTTTCTTTTTTTAATTCATGTTTTGTGAAGCGACGGGTAAAAATTGTTGTCTCCAGATTGTCCATTATGGACGCTTGACCGTTATGGAAACCAACAGCAAAGTGAAATCTGGTCCAACCCACTGTCCCCTTGACTGCTTTCATAATATGATTTCCTTTTCTGTCCGTCACTGACAGACACTTCTAGCCAGGGGAAAGAACTATTGCGCTGCTTTCATTGTGTTATTTGTGTATCTGTCTGTCTCTAATACAAGCATCTAGCCAAGGGAAATAACTATTACACTGACTGCTTTCACAAAAAAAAAAAAAAAAAAAAAAAAAAAAAAAAAATCTGTCCGTTACAGACACAAACATCTAGACAAGGGATAGAACTATTACACTCACTGCTATCATCATTAAATTTTGATTATGTTTTCTTGTTTACTGGCTTCCTTCCATGCTACCATCCCCCACCCACCCCCATCCCGCCTGTCGACCCTCTCCACAGGTGTCTGTGATCCATCATGACAGAGGAACCAGATTAGTCAGTGTGACTCATCCATCATGACAGAGGAACCAGATTAGTCAGTGTGACTCATCCATCATGACAGGTGAACCAGATTAGTCAGTGTGACTCATCCATCATGACAGAGGAACCAGATTAGTCAGTGTGACTCATCCATCATGACAGATGAACCAGATTAGTTAGTGTGACTCATGCATCATGACAGGGGAACCATATTAGTCAGTGTGACTCATCCATCATGACAGAGGAACCAGATTAGTCAGTGTGACTCATCTATCATGACAGAGGAACCTTATTAGTCAGTGTGACTCATTCATAGTGACAGGGGAACCAGATTAGTCAGTATGACTCATCCATATTGACAGGAAACAGATTAGTCATTGTGACTCATCCATAGTGACAGGGAACCAGATTAGTCAATGTGACTCATCCATCATGACCGAGGAACCAGATTAGTTAGTGTGACTCATCCATCATGACAGAGGAACCAGATTAGTCAGTGTGGCTCATCCATCATGACAGGGGAACCAGATTAGTCAGTGTGACTCATCCATCATGACAGAGGAACCAGATTAGTCAGTGTGACTCATCCATCATGACAGGAACCAGATTAGTCAGTGTGGCTCATCCATCATGACAGGAACCAGATTAGTCAGTGTGGCTCATCCATCA
The DNA here is from genome assembly GCF_041734735.1 of Babylonia areolata. NCBI lineage: Eukaryota > Metazoa > Mollusca > Gastropoda > Neogastropoda > Buccinidae > Babylonia > Babylonia areolata. The sequence continues at coordinate 95,407,983 of NC_134876.1, read as the reverse complement.
TGACAGGAACCAGATTAATCAGTCTGACTCATCCATCATGACAGAGGAACCTTATTAGTCAGTGTGACTCATTCATAGTGACAGGGGAACCAGATTAGTCAGTATGACTCATCCATATTGACAGGAAACAGATTAGTCATTGTGACTCATCCATAGTGACAGAGGAACCAGTTTAGTCTGTGTGACTCATCCATAGTGACAGGAACCAGATTAGTCAGTGCGACTCAACTACAGTGACAGGGGAACCAGATTAGTCAGTGTGTCTCATTCACCATCTCAGAGGAATCAGATTAGTCAGTGTGACTCTTCCATAGTGACAGAGGAGTCAGATTAGTCAGTGTGACTCATCCATCATGACAGAGGAACCAGATTAATTAATGTGACTAATCCATCATGACCGAGGAACAAGATTAGTCAGTGTGGCTCATCCATAGTGACAGGGGAACCTGATTAGTCAGTGTGACTCATCCATCCCGACAGGAATCAGATTAGTCAGTGTGACTCATCCACCATGATATGTGACTCATCCATAGTGACAGAAGAACCAGATTAGTCAGTGTGACTCATCCATCATGACAGATGAACCAGATTAGTCAGTGTGACTCATCCATCATGACAGATGAACCAGATTAGTCAGTGTGACTCATCCGTAGTTACAGACGAACCAGATTAGTCTCTGTGACTCACCCATCATGACAGGGGAACCAGATTAGTCATTGTGACTAACCCATCATGACAGGGGAACCAGATTAGTCAGTGTGGCTCATCCACAGTGACAGGGGAACCAGATTAGTCAGTGTGACTCATCCACAGTGACATGGAAACCAGATTAGTCAGTGTGACTCATTCACCATCTCAGAGGAATCAGATTAGTCAGTGTGACTCATCCATAGTGACAGAGGAGTCAGATTAGTCAGTGTGACTCATCCATCATGACCGAGGAACAAGATTAGTCAGTGTGACTCATCCATCCCGACAGGAATCAGATTAGTCAGTGTGACTCATCCACCATGATATGTGACTCATCCATAGTGACAGAAGAACCAGATTAGTCAGTGTGACTCATCCATCATGACAGATGAACCAGATTAGTCAGTGTGACTCATCCGTAGTTACAGACGAACCAGATTAGTCTCTGTGACTCACCCATCATGACAGGGGAACCAGATTAGTCAGTGTTACTCATCTATAGTGACAGAGGAACCAGATTAGTCAGTGTGACTCATCCATAGTGACAGGGAAACCAAATTAGTCAGTGTGACTCATCCGTCATAACAGGAACCAGATTAGTCAGTGTGACTCATCCACAGTGACATGGAAACCAGATTAGTCAGTGTGACTCATCCATAGTGACAGAGGAACCAGTTCAGTTAGTGTGACTTATCCATCATGACAGGGGAACCAGATTAGTCTGTGTGACTCATCCATCATGACAGGGGAACCAGATTAGTCTGTGTGACTCATCCATAGTGCCAGGGGAACCAAATTAGTCAGTGTGACTCATCTATAGTGACAGGGGAACCAGATTAGTCAACGTGACTCATCCATCTTGACAGAGGAACCAGATTAGTTAGTGTGACTCATCCATCATGACATATAAACCAGATTAGTCAGTGTGACTCATTCATAGTGACAGAGGAACCAGATTAGTCAATGTGACTCATCCATATTGACAGGAAACAGATTAGTCATTGTGACTCATCCATAGTGACAGAGGAACCAGTTTAGTCAGTGTGACTCATTCATCATGACAGAGGAACCAGATTAGTCAGTGTGACTCATCCATAGTTACAGACGAACCAGATTAGTCAGTGTGACTCATGCATCATGACAGGGAACCAGATTAGTCAGTGCGACTCATCCATCATGACATGTGAACCAGATTAGTCAGTGCGACTCATGCATCATGACAGGGAACCAGATTAGTCAGTGTGACTCATCCATCATGACAGGGAACCAGATTAGTCAGTGTGACTCATCCATCATGACATGTGAACCAGATTAGTCAGTGCGACTCATGCATCATGACAGGGAACCAGATTAGTCAGTGTGACTCATCCTCATGACAGGTGAACCAGATTAGTCAGTGCGACTCATGCATCATGACAGGGAACCAGATTAGTCAGTGTGACTCATCCGTCATGACAGGGGAACCAGATTAGTCAGTGTGACTCATGCATCATGACAGGGAACCAGATTAGTCAGTGTGGCTCATCCATCATGACAGGGAACCAGATTAGTCGGTGTGACTCATCCATAGTGATGAAGTTTGTGTTTATTGAGAATGAGTGTGTTCGTGTTTGTCTGTATTTAATGAGAGTGAGTATGTCTCTGTGTGTTCAGTGAGTGATTGGATGTTTATTGAGAATGAGTGTGTTCGTGTTTGTCTGTATTTGATGAGAGTGAGTATGTCTGTGTGTGTTTGTTCAGTGAGAGTGATTGTGTCTGTGTGTGTTTTTAGTGAGATTGAAAGTGTCCGTGTGTGTGTTTAGTGTGTCCGTGTTTGTGTTAAATGAGAGTAGTGTGTCCGTGTGTGTATGTTTAATGAGAGTGAGTGTGTACGTGTTTGTCTGTGTTTTGTGAGAGTTAGTGTGTCCGTATTTGTGTTTAGTGAGAGGGGGTGTGTTCGTGTGTGTTTACAGTGAGAGTGAGTGTGTCCGTGTTTTTTGTTTAGTGATAGTGAGTGTGTCCGTGTGTATGTGTGTGTTTAGTGAAAATGAGTTTGCCGTGTGTTTGTGTGTTTAGTGCGAATGAGTGTCTACGTGTTTGTCTGCGTTAGTAAGAGTATGTGTGTCCGTGTTTGTTTGTGTTTAGTGAGAGGGAGTGTGTCCGTGTGTGTTTTCAGTGACAGTGAGTGTATCAGTGTTCAGTGAGAGTGAGTGTGTCCATGTGTGTTTTAAGTGAGAGTGAATGTGTCCATATTTAGTGAGAGTGAGTGTGTCCGTGTTTGTGTTTTGTGAGAGTGTGTCCGTGTATGTGTTAATGAGAGTGAGTGTGTCCGTGTTTGTGTTAATGAGAGTGAGTGTGTCCGTGTTTGTGTTAAATGAGAGTGAGTGTGTCCGTGTTTGTGTTAAATGAGAGTGAGTGTGTCCGTGTTTGTGTTAAATGAGAGTGAGTGTGTCCGTGTTTGTGTTAAATGAGAGTGAGTGTGTCCGTGTATGTGTTAAATGAGAGTGAGTGTGTACGTGTTTGTGTTTAGTACGAGTGAGTGTGTCCGGGTATATATTTAGAGAGAGTAAGTGTGTCCATGTGTGTGTTAAGTGAGGCTGAGTGTGTGCGTGTTTGTGTTTAGTGAGAGTGAGTGTGTCCGGGTATATATTTAGAGAGAGTGAGTGTCCATGTGTGTGTTTAATGAGAGTGAGTGCGTGCGTGTTTGTTTTTAGTGAGAGTGAGTGTGTCTGTGTTTGTGTACGGTGACAGTGAGTGGTTCTGTGTTTGTGGTCAGTGAGAGTGAGTGTGTCTGTGTTTGTGTTTAGTCACAATGATTGTGCCTGTGTTTGTGTTTAGTTACAGTGATTGTGTCTGTGTTTGTGTTTAGATACAGTGATTGTGTCCGTGTTTGTGTTCAGTTACAGTGAGTGTGTCCGTGTTTGTGTTTAGTTACAGTGAGTGTGTCTGCGTTTGTGTTCAGTTACAGTGAGTGTGTCCGTGTTTGTGTTTAGTTACAGTGAGTGTGTCTGCGTTTGTGTTCAGTTACAGTGAGTGTGTCCGTGTTTGTGTTTTTTGAGAGTGGGTGTATCTCGTGTGCACAGACATTTGTCCTTTAAATAAATTGCCTTTTGTGGTGGTTGTTTTTTCTTCTTTCTGCCTGTCTGTCTTTCTATTTTTCGAATCTTTCTATCTATCTGATCATTTGTTCTATATTTTATTCTGCATTCACGTTAGTTTTTTGTGTCCCTGTTTATTGATCTCTTTGTTTAATCATCGTGCCTGGATTCCGTCCCTCTTTCCGACCAATATATTTCCTTCCTCCCCTTTCTGTCTATCCGCTAACCCACCAACTGACCACATGTGTCTATCCACTGACCCACCAACTGACCACATGTGTCTATCCGCTAACCCACCAACTGACCACATGTGGACTGTCTATCCACTGACCCACCAACTGACCACATGTGTCTATCCACTGACCCACCAACTGACCACATGTGGACTGTCTATCCACTGACCCACCAACTGACCACATGTGTCTATCCACTGACCCACCAACTGACCGCCTGTGTCTATCCACTGACCCACCAACTGACCACATGTGGACTGTCTATCCACTGACCCACCAACTGACCACATGTGTCTAACCACTGACCCACCAACTGATCGCCTGTGTCTATCCACTGACCCACCAACTGACCACATGTGTCTGTCCACTGACCCACCAACTGACCTGCTGTGTCTATCCACTGACCTACTGACCGCCTGAGGACGTCTCTGTGTCCACAGAAAAGCCACCAAAACATGGGTCAACGCCAGTCCAGCCGCTTTGAGGAGCCGCCAAAGGACTGGCACCCTGGACAAGTTGGTGTGGAGGAGGGGGTGGGGGAGCAGACGGCTTGGCCCAGCTGGCACGAGTCGCTGCTGTCCCGCGGTCCGCCCCGGCCCCCTGGGAGGGGCATCTTCCGCGGGGAGTTCATCCTGTTGTCCTCCTCACCACCCACACCGCGCCGCACCGGGCAGGACGTGCTGGGGGGGCGTAGTGGTCACCTGTACATCCAGAGGAACCGTGAGTGGGGGTGGTGGTGGGGGAGGGGAGGGGGGCGTAGTGGTCACCTGTACATCCAGAGGAACCGTGAGTGGGGGTGGTGGTGGTGGGGGGGAGGGGAGGGGAGGGGGGCGTAGTGGTCACCTGTACATCCAGAGGAACCGTGAGTGGGGGTGGTGGTGGGTGGGAGAGGGGAGGGGGGGCGTAGTGGTCACCTGTACATCCAGAGGAACCGTGAGTGGGGGTGGGGGTGGTGGGAGAGGGGAGGGGAGGGGGGCGTAGTGGTCACCTGTACATCCAGAGGAACCGTGAGTGGGGGTGGTGGTGGGGGGGGAGGGGAGGGGGGCGTAGTGGTCACCTGTACATCCAGAGGAACCGTGAGTGGGGGTGGTGGTGGGGGGGAGGGGAGGGGAGGGGGGCGTAGTGGTCACCTGTACATCCAGAGGAACCGTGAGTGGGGGTGGTGGTGGTGGGAGAGTGGAGGGGAGGGGGGGCGTAGTGGTCACCTGTACATCCAGAGGAACCGTGAGTGGGGTTGGTGGTGGTGGGGGAGGGGAGGGGGGCGTAGTGGTCACCTGTACATCCAGAGGAACCGTGAGTGGGGGGGGTGGTGGGGGGGAGGGGAGGGGAGGGGGGCGTAGTGGTCACCTGTACATCCAGAGGAACCGTGAGTGGGGGTGGTGGTGGTGGGAGAGTGGAGGGGAGGGGGGGCGTAGTGGTCACCTGTACATCCAGAGGAACCGTGAGTGGGGGTGGTGGTGGGGGGGAGGGGAGGGGGGCGTAGTGGTCACCTGTACATCCAGAGGAACCGTGAGTGGGGGTGGTGGTGGGGGGGAGGGGAGGGGGGCGTAGTGGTCACCTGTACATCCAGAGGAACCGTGAGTGGGGGTGGTGGTGGTGAGGGAGGGGAGGGGGGCGTAGTGGTCACCTGTACATCCAGAGGAACCGTGAGTGGGGGTGGTGGTGGTGGGGGAGGGGAGGGGAGGGGAGGGGGGCGTAGTGGTCACCTGTACATCCAGAGGAACCGTGAGTGGGGTTGGTGGTGGTGGGGGAGGGGAGGGGGGCGTAGTGGTCACCTGTACATCCAGAGGAACCGTGAGTGGGGGTGGTGGTGGTGGGGGAGGGGAGGGGGGCGTAGTGGTCACCTGTGCATCCAGAGCAAACCGCCGTGAGTGGGGGTGGTGGTGGGAGAGGGGAGGGGGGCGTAGTGGTCACCTGTACATCCACAGGAACCGTGAGTGGGGGTGGTGGTGGTGGGAGAGGGGAGGGGGGCGTAGTGGTCACCTGTACATCCAGAGGAACCGTGAGTGGGGGTGGTGGTGGGGGGGAGGGGAGGGGGGCGTAGTGGTCACCTGTACATCCAGAGGAACCGTGAGTGGGGGTGGTGGTGGTGGGGGAGGGGAGGGGGGCGTAGTGGTCACCTGTACATCCAGAGGAACCGTGAGTGGGGTTGGTGGTGGTGGGGGAGGGGAGGGGGGCGTAGTGGTCACCTGTACATCCAGAGGAACCGTGAGTGGGGGTGGTGGTGGGGGGGGAGGGGAGGGGAGGGGGGCGTAGTGGTCACCTGTACATCCAGAGGAACCGTGAGTGGGGGTGGTGGTGGGGGGGGAGTGGAGGGGAGGGGGGCATAATGGTCACCTGTACATCCAGAGGAACCGTGAGTGGGGGTGGTGGTGGTGGGGGGGAGGAGAGGAGGTCGTAGTGGTCACCTGTACATCCAGAGGAACCGTGAGTGGGGGTGGTGGTGGTGGGGGAGAGGGGAGGGGGGCGTAGTGGTCACCTGTACATCCAGAGGAACCGTGAGTGGGGGTGGTGGTGGTGGGAGACGGGAGGGGGGCGTAGTGGTCACCTGTACATCCAGAGGAACCGTGAGTGGGAGTGGGGGTGGTGGGAGAGGGGAGGGGGGCGTAGTGGTCACCTGTACATCCAGAGGAACCGTGAGTGGGGGTGGTGGTGGGGGAGAGGGGAGGGGGGCGTAGTGGTCACCTGTACATCCAGAGGAACCGTGAGTGGGGGTGGTGGGGGTGGGGGAGGGGAGGGGGGCGTAGTGGTCACCTGTACATCCAGAGGAACCGTGAGTGGGAGTGGTGGGGGGGGGGGGAGGGGAGGGGAGGGGGGCGTAGTGGTCACATGTACATCCAGAGGAACCGTGAGTGGGGGTGGTGGTGGGGGGGAGGGTAGGGGAGGGGGGCGTAGTGGTCACCTGTACATCCAGAGGAACCGTGAGTGGGGGTGGGGGTGGGGGGGGGGAGAGGGGAGTGGGGCGTAGTGGTCACCTGTACATCCAGAGGAACCGTGAGTGGGGTTGGTGGTGGTGGGAGAGGGGAGGGGGGCGTAGTGGTCACCTGTACATCCAGAGGAACCGTGAGTGGGGGTGGTGGTGGTGGGGGAGGGGAGGGGGGCGTAGTGGTCACCTGTACATCCAGAGGAACAGTGAGTGGGGGTGGTGGTGGTGGGGGAGGCGAGGGGGGCGTAGTGGTCACCTGTACATCCAGAGTAAAAGTGAGTGGGGGTGGTGGTGGTGGGGGAGGGGAGGGGGGCGTAGTGGTCACCTGTACATCCAGAGGAACCGTGAGTGGGGGTGGTGGTGGTGGGAGACGGGAGGGGGGCGTACTGGTCACCTGTACATCCAGAGGAACCGTGAGTGGGGGTGGGGGTGGGGGGGGAGAGGGGAGGGGGGCGTAGTGGTCACCTGTACATCCAGAGGAACCGTGAGTGGGGTTGGTGGTGGTGGGAGAGGGGAGGGGGGCGTAGTGGTCACCTGTACATCCAGAGGAACCGTGAGTGGGGGTGGTGGTGGTGGGGGAGGGGAGGGGGGCGTAGTGGTCACCTGTACATCCAGAGGAACAGTGAGTGGGGGTGGTGGTGGTGGGGGAGGGGAGGGGGGCGTAGTGGTCACCTGTACATCCAGAGTAAAAGTGAGTGGGGGTGGTGGTGGTGGGGGAGGGGAGGGGGGCGTAGTGGTCACCTGTACATCCAGAGGAACCGTGAGTGGGGGTGGTGGTGGTGGGAGACGGGAGGGGGGCGTACTGGTCACCTGTACATCCAGAGGAACCGTGAGTGGGGGTTGGGGGGTTGGTGTTGGTGTTGTTCGTGGTGGTGGTGGTGGTAGTAGTGGTGGTGGTGGTGGTCATGATACTGTTGTTAATGGTGGTGTTGGTGTTAGTGGTGTTAATGGTGGTGTTGGTGTTGGTGGTGTTAGTGGTGGTGTTGGTGTTGGTGGTGTTAGTGGTGTTAATGGTGGTGTTGGTGTTGGTGGTGTTAGTGGTGGTGGTCATGATGCTGTTGTTAGTGGTGGTGTTGGTGTTAATGGTGGTGTTGGTGGTGTTAGTGGTGGCGTTGGTGGTCGAGCTGCAGTTGTTGGTGTTGTTATTGTAGGAGGGGGTGGTTGTGGTGGTGATGTTGGTGTTGTTGCTGTCGTTGGTGGTGGTGGTGGTTGTGATAATGGTGTTTTTGATGTTGTTGATGGCGTTGGTCGTGGTGTTGTTGTTGGTGGTGGTGATGGCGGTGATGGTGATGGTGGTGTTGGCGCTGGCGGTGGTGGTGATGACGGTAGTGATGGTGATGGTGGTGCTGGTGCTGGTGGTGTTGGTGTTGGTGCTGGTGGTGATGATAGTGATGGTGATGGTGGTGGTGGTGATGCTGGGAATTGAGTGGGGGATAGATTGTTGTTGTTGTGTTGTTGTTGTTGTGGAGGTGGTGGTGGTGGTGGTGGGAAGTGACTGGAGGACAGATTGTTGTTGTGTTGTACAGTGTTGTTGTTGTTGTTGTTGCTGTTGTTGTGGTGGTGGTGGTGGTGGTGGGAAGTGACTGGAGGACAGATTGTTGTTGTTGTTGTTGTTGTTGTTGTGGTGGTGGTGGTGGTGGTGGTGGGAAGTGAGTGAGGAACAGATTGTTATTGTGTTGTACAGTGTTGTTGTTGTTGTTGTTGTTGTAGGGGTGGGGTGGAAAGTGAGTGGGGGACAGATTGTTGTTGTTGTGTTGTTGTTGTGGTGGTGGTGATGGTGGTGGTGATGGTAGGAAGTGAGTGGGGGACATATTGTTGTTGTGGTGGTGGTGGTGGGAAGTGAGTGGAACAGATTGCTGTTGTTGTGTTGTTGTTGTTGCTGTTGTGGTGGTGGTGGTGGTTGTGGTGGGAAGTGAGTGGGACCGATTGTTGTTGTTGTGGTGGTGGTGATGGTGGTGGTGGGAAGTGAGTGGGACCGATTGTTGTTGTTGTGGTGGTGGTGGTGGTGGTGGGAAGTGAGTGGGGAACAGATTGTTGTTGTTGTACAGTAATGTTGTTGTTGTTGTGATGGTGGTGGTGGCGGTGGTGGTGGAAAGTGAGTGGGACAGATTGTTGTTGTTGTGTTGTACAGTGTTGTTGTCGTTGTTAGCTGTTGTTGTTGTTGTGGTGGTGGTGATGGTGGAAAGTGAGTGGGACAGATTGTTGTTGTTGTGTTGTAGTCTTGTTGTTGTTGTGGTGGTGGTGGTGGTGGTGGAAAGTGAGTGGGACAGATCGTTGTTGTGTTGTATTGTGTTATTGTTGTGGTGTACAGTGTTGTAGCCGTCAGTGATGCAGTGTTGTTTTGCACGTGTTTCAGGTCCTGGTCCTGTGTCACTGCCCCTCAGACATCACGACCGTCCGGCCCCCAGCTGTCTCCCCCAGCTGTCCCCCCACACCCCTCTTCTTAAGGACAGTCTCTACAGGTACTCCCCCTTCTCTCTCTCTCTCTCTCTCTCTCTCTCTGTATTTTCTGTTGATATCTCAATCCCTGATTATGTGGGTAACTTGTGATGCTTTATTCATTTCCATGTATTCCTGATATCATATTCAGTGTGCGTGCGCGCGCGCGCGTGTGTGTGTGTGTGTGTGTGATCGTGCTTATGGTTTATTGATTTGTTTTTCGATTTTGTGCTGAATCTGACGTTTTTCTTCGTGTTAATGTTGTTTTATTGTGCTTTCTCTTTTATGCCCCAGAATTGGGTGGAAAAAGTATATTAACTGCTTGTTTCGTTTCCCTGGTTGATAAAATTTCCTTTCGTTTCCCTCTCTGTTTCTCACCTGGATTGGAGAAGTATCTTCATCTTGACAAGAAAGTGTTGGTCAACTGGTTAAATGTTCTGAATTATATCGCATGAGTATCCACCTGAAAAACAACAATAACAACAACAAATGCTGATTCATTACCACAAGACAAACGCGCCAGAATTTCTCCTCAAAACTCCCATCTCTCTATGTCAACAACGGAATAATCGAAGAATCTTTCAGTCTAATGCTCCAACAACTGTTCATTTGAACACCAGCACATATTCACTACCTTCGCTACATATATTGCAGATTCCTTCGTCACAAAGCTTCAGTGGACGTCCTCAGAAAGCACAACGCCTTCCGCACTGGACACAGTCCACGAGAGCCGCCGCTCGCTGACATCAGAGAGGAGGACGACGACAACGAAGAGGACTTGGAAGAGGAGCGTGAAGAGGAGGATTCAGTGCTCAGCAGCTGCATGAGGGAAAGGTACACCTTCCCCCCGACCATCTACACATGTCCGTGTGGCGCGCTGCCCGACAGGATGTCAGCCCCACAGCCCTTCAGCAGCGTGCAGATGACAGGGTCCTCGCGGAGAGGTAAGGGCCGGGGCAGGCCTGCCAAGACCACCTCGCCTCCTGTCCGGCTGGACAGGCAGATATCATCCGCACCACCCAGCAACCGCTATAGCTCTGACGAGTCAGGCATCTCCGAGCAAGACGCTCACTCAGACCACGAGGAGAACGTGACCTTTGGTTTGTCCAGCGAGGACGAGAGTCCGCAGCACAAGCCGCCTTCTTCAGCGTCCTCGGACTCCGTACTGAGAGATTCCGACAGCCAGTCCTCGCTGTATTATGAAGGGGAAGTGCACCACGGCCTTGACCCCGAGAGTGAAGTGCACCACGGCCTTGACCCTGAGGGTGAAATGCACCAGGACCTTGACCCTGAAGGTGAAGTGCACCATGGCCTTGACCCTGAAGGTGAAGTACACTGCGGCCTTGACCCTGAAAATGAAGTCCACCAGGACCTTGACCCTGAAGGTGAAGTGCACCAGGACCGTGAAGGTGTGCACGTGGAGCAGAAGGTGGATGATGGAGGGGGTGAGCAGTGGACGGACAGCACCAGCTGCTGTTCACGCCGTGTGGTGACTGACGTCATGGTGCACGCTGCCCGCCCCTCCTCTCCCTTCACCGCTCAGTGCAGTGACCATCCCGCTCTGAACGAAGCCACAGCCTCCACTCTGAACGATGCCACAGCCACCACTCTGAACGATGCCACAGCCACCACTCTGAACGATGCCACAGGCACCGCTCTGAACGAAGCCACAGCCACCACTCTGAACGATGCCACAGCCACCACTCTGGACGATGCCAAAGCCACCGCTCTGAACGAAGCCACGGCTCTGAACGAAGCCACCGCCACCGCTCTGAACGAAGCCACAGCCACCACTCTGAACGGAGCCACAGCCACCGCTCTGGACGATGCCAAAGCCACCGCTCTGAACGAATCCACAGCCACCACTCTGAACGAAGCCACAGCCACCGCTCTGAACGATGCTACAGCCACCACTCTGGACGATGCCACAGCCACTGTTCTGAACGAAGCTACAGCCACCGCTCTGAACGAAGCCACGGCTCTGAACGAAGCCACAGCCACGGCTCTGAACGAAGCCACAGCCAACGCTCTGAACAAAGCCACAGCCACCGCTCTGATCGAAGCCACAGACACCGCTCATTCCTTGTCAGAGCAAGTACATGCAGACAGCAATAGATCAGAACACCAGGACAGTGACAGCAACAGATCAGAACACCAGGACAGTGACAGCAACAGATCAGAACGCCAGGACAGTGTCAGCAACATATCAGAACACCAGGACAGTGACAGCAACAGATCAGAACGCCAGGACAGTGTCAGCAACATATCAGAACACAGCACAAAACCGAGCGGAATCATACCGTGTAGAGAAGCGAAAGTTGGTTCACGAGAGAGTATGTCTATGGAAGACAACTGTGAGTGGCACACTGACACGAGTGGAGAAGAGGAAGACGCTGAAAGGGGACGGTGTGCCAGTCTCTATCAAGGTGGGCGGTGTGCCAGTCTCTCAAGCTTCTCATCTATTTCTCCACAACCTTCACCCTCCCCACCACCAACACTCTCCCCTCCCCTGCCACCAACTTCATCCCCCCTTCCGCCACCTTCCCCCCTACCCTCCACATTGCCTGTGTTCAAAGCTCGCTCTGCGCCAACTTCCCCCACGGAACGCTGGGGGCCGAGTGGTCACAGCAGACGGGACGGGCAGGAGGCCGGCAGGTTGGCCCAAGTGCTGCAGCAGAGCCTCACTGACGGCACGTTCCGCCAGCACAACAGCAGCAGACGGCGGGACTCCCTGTCTCCCGGCAGACACAAGGCGCGCCACCCGGTCTTTTCCTCCTCCAGTCTGACCCGGTCCGCCCACACCGGCACGGCCAACACCTGCAGGCGATACTCCGCACCAGCCTCCTCCTCCTCACCCCCAATGGACGCTGTGGAGGAAGTGATGTCATGCCCTGGGGAAGGGGAGGGGAAGGAGGAAGTGACGTCATGCCCTGGGGAAGGGGAGAGGGTGGAAGAGCAGGGAAGCGACAGCAAGATCAGGGCCTTGCAGAACATCCTGATCAAATCCCTGCCCTTCGCCAAGCCCGGCGCGGTTCTCTCACGTCCAGCCTCAAGTGAAGCACTTGAAGACATGAAAACCTGCAGCTCCAGTAAACCTGAATCAGAAGTCAGCCTGCACAGGTCTTCTTCACCAACAAGCCTCCCTCTGAAAGGCCCAAGGGAAGACACAGCCCCTCTGACAAGTCCAAGGGAAGACACAGCCTCTCTGACAGGCCCAAGGGAAGACACAGCCTCTCTGACAGGCCCAAGGGAAGACACAGTCTCTCTGACAAGCCCAAGGGAAGACACAGCCTCTCTGACAAGCCCAAGGGAAGACACAGCTTCTCCCAAATCGCATGATGTCAGAATGAACACCTTCACACGGCCTGAAGAGAGATCCCGTGACAAATACCTCGGGTCCCTACTCCCGTCCTTTGAGGCCAAACTGAACACAGCTAGAACCGCATCCGGTCACTGCGCTTCACGGCACACATCAAGCATTAAGCTGTAAACTATACCGATATTGTAATGGTTGTAAACTATGCTGACACCTTAAAAGTTGTAAGCTTTGCTAACAATATAAAACCTGACACTATAAAAGCCGGGAACTATGCAGACACTGTAAAAGCTGGAAACGATGCAGACACTTTAAAAGTTGTAAAATTGCTGATACAGTAAAGTGTGAACTATGGTGACACTGTAAAAGTTGTAAACCATGCTGACACTGTAAAAGCTGGAAACTATACTTCATATAAAAGCTGACACCGTAAAAGCTGGAAACTATGCAGATACAGTAAAATTGCTGATACAGTAAACTATAAACTATGGTGAAACTGTAAAAGCTGTAAACCATACTGACACTGTAAAAGTTGTAAAGTATGCTGACACTGTTAACGTTGTAAACTTTGCTGACACTGTAAAAGCTGGAAACTATACTTACAGTATAAAAACTGACACCATAAAAGCTTTAAACTATGGTGAAACTGTAAAGCTGTAAACTATACTGACACTGTAAAAGTGACACTGTTGCAGTGTTACAAGAACATGTAGGCCTTGTGGATGTGTGCACTGTGTACGTCACTGCACATCAACATGAGATGTACGTCACTGCACACCGGCATTAGATGTACGTCACTGCATATCAACATGAGATGTACGTCACTGCACATCAACATGAGATGTACGTCACTGCACATCAACATGAGATGTACGTCACTGCACATCAACATGAGATGTACGTCACTGCACACCGGCATTAGATGTACGTCACTGCACATCAACATGAGATGTACGTCACTGCACATCAACATGAGATGTACGTCACTGCACATCAACATGAGATGTACGTCACTGCACACCGGCATTAGATGTACGTCACTGCACATCAACATGAGATGTACGTCACTGCACACCGGCATTAGATGTACGTCACTGCATATCAACATGAGATGTACGTCAATGCACACTGGCATAAGATGTACGTCACTGCACAGCAACATGAGATGTATATCACTGCACACCGGCATGAGATGTACGTCACTGCACATCAACATGAGATGTGCGTCACTGAGATGTACGTCACTGCACGTGAACATGAGATCCTGTCACCATTAAGGGGACATTGAAAGATGTCACCTCTAGTTCCTGTCACCCTGAGATGGATTTTGAAAGATGTCACTATTAGTTCCTGTCACTCTGAAGTGGACTTTGAATGATGTCACTTTTAGTTCTTGTCACCAGGAAGTGGACTTTGAATGATGCTATTTTTAGTTCTTGTCACCCTAAAGTGGACTTTGAATGATGTCACTTTTAGTTCTTGTCACCCTGAAGTGGACTTTGAACGATGTTACTTTTAGTTCTTGTCACCCTGAAGTGGACTTTGAACGATGTTACTTTTAGTTCTTGTCACCGTGAAGTGGACTTTGAATGATGCCACTTTTAGTTCTTGTCACCCTGAAGTGGACTTTGAACGATGTTACTTTTAGTTCTTGTCACCGTGAAGTGGACTTTGAATGATGCCACTTTTAGTTCTTGTCAGTCTGAAGTGGACTTTGAACGATGTCACTTTTACTTCTTGTCAGTCTGAAGTGGACTTTGAATGATGTCATATTTAGTTCTTGTCACCCTGAAGTGGAATTTGAATGATGTCACTTTTAGTTCTTGTTAGTGTGAAGTGGACTTTGAACGATGTTACTTTTAGTTATTGTCACCGTGAAGTGGACTTTGAATGATGCTATTTTTAGTTCTTGTCGCCCTAAAGTGGACTTTGAATGATGTCACTTTTAGTTCTTGTCACCCTGAAGTGGACTTTGAATGATGTCACTTTTAGTTCTTGCCACCGTGAAGTGGACTTTGAATGATGTTACTTTTAGTTCTTGTCACCCTAAAGTGGACTTTAAAAGATGTCACTTTTAGTTATTGTCAAGGTGAAGTGGACTTTGAATGATGTCACTTTTAGTTCTTGTCAGTCTGAAGTGGACTTTAAACGATATGACTTTTAGTTCTTGTCACTCTGAAGTGGACTTTGAATGATGCTATTTTTAGTTCTTGTCACCCTAAAGTGGACTTTGAATGATGTCACTTTTAGTTCTTGTCACCCTGAAGTGGACTTTGAACGATGTTACTTTTAGTTCTTGTCACCCTGAAGTAAACTTTGAAATATGTCACTTTTAGTTCTTGTCACCGTGAAGTGGACTGAATGATGTCACTTTTAGTTTTTGTCACTGTGAAGTGGACTTTGAACGATGTCACTTTTAGTTCTTGTCAGTCTGACGTGGACTTTGAATGATGTCATATTTAGTTCTTGTCACTCTGAAGTAAACTTTGAATGATGTCACTTTTAGTTCTTGTCAATCTGAAGTGTACTTTGAATGATGTCACTTTTAGTTCTTGTCACCATGAAGTGGACTTTGAACGATATTACTTTTAGTTCTTGTCATCCTGAAGTAGACTTTGAAAGATGTCACTTTTAGTTCTTGTCACCCTGAAGTGGACTTTGAACGATGTCATATTTTGTTCATGTCACCATGAAGTGGACTTTGAAGGATGTCACTTTTAGTTCTTGTCACTCTGAAGTGGACTTTGAATGATGTCACTTTTAGTTCTTGTCACCGTGAAATGGACTTTGAACGATGTCATATTTTGTTCATGTCACCGTGAAGTGGACTTTGAAGGATGTCACTTTTAGTTCTTGTCACTCTGAAGTGGACTTTGAATGATGTCACTTTTAGTTCTTGTTAGTCTGAAGTGGACTTTGAATGATGTCACTTTTAGTTCTTGTTAGTCTGAAGTGGACTTTGAACGATGTCACTTTTAGTTCTTGTCACTGTGAAGTGGACTTTAAATGATGTCACTTTTAGTTCTTGTCACCCTGAAGTGGATATTGAACGATGTTACTTTTAGTTGTTGTCACTGTGAAGTGGACCTTGAACGATTGGTCTGTTGGTGGTCTTCAGACAACTGTTAATTTGGACTGGACTGTCAACAAGAAGGAACTACCACTGTAGTGTCTTCAGTGACTCAAGAAATGTGTGTTGTTTGCAACATGTATTGCTGTGTCAGAGATTCATTGATCTGTTGTTGTTGGGGTTTTTTGTGGGTTTTTTTTTAGAATTAATGTATTACCGTGCCTTAGATTATCAGAACTGGCTGTTTAAAATTCTTGTATTATTGTGCTGATAATATTTGAACTGACTGTCTAGAATCAATGCATTACTGTGCCTGGGATTAATTGAACTGACTGTTTAGAATTCATGTATTACTGTGACTGGGATTAATTGAATTGGCTGTTTGGAAATCGTGTATTTCTGTGCTGAGGTTAATTGAACTGGCTGCTTAGAATTAATGCATTAATGTGTGTTGGATTGATTGAACTGGCTTTTTAGAATTCATGATTTACCGTGCGTGAGATTAATTGAACTGGCTGTTTGGAATTCGTTTATAACTGCGTGTGGGATTAATTGAACTGGCTGTGTGGAATTCATGTATTACTGTGCACGGGATTAATTGAACTGACTGTTTAGATTTCAGGTATTACTGTGCACGGGATTAATTGAACTGACTGTTTAGATTTCATGTATTACTGCGCATGGGATTAATTGAACTGACTGTTTAGATTTCATGTATTACTGTGCACGGGATTAATTGAACTGACTGTTCAGATTTCAAGTATTACTGTGCACGGGATTAATTGAACTGACTGTTTAGATTTCAAGTATTACTGTGCACGGGATTAAATGAACTGACTGTTTAGATTTCAAGTATTACTGTGCACGGGATTAATTGAACTGTCTGTTTAGATTTCATGTATTACTGTGCACGGGATTAATTGAACTGACTGTTTAGATTTCATGTAATACTGTGCACGGGATTAATTGAACTGTCTATTTAGATTTCATGTATTACTATGCACGGGATTAATTGAACTGACTGTTTAGATTTCATGTAATTCTGTGCACGGGATTAATTGAACTGACTGTTTAGATTTCAAGTATTACTGCGCGTGGGATTAATTGAACTGACTGTTTAGAATTCATGTATTACTGTGCACAGGATTAATTGAACTGACTGCTTACAATTCATGTATTACTGTACACAGGATTAATTGAACTGACCGCTTACAATTCATGTATTACTGTGCACAGGATTAATTCAACTGACTGCTTACAATTCATGTATTACTGTGCACAGGATAAATTCAACTGACTGCTTACATTTCATGTATTACTGTGCACAGGATTAATTGAACTGGCTGTGTAGAATTCGTGTTGTGCTCCCTGGCTCTTCAACTTGCGCGGCCTTCAGTTGGCTGACTGGATCAGAAATGTATCTTGAATACACACTAGTTTCACGTTATATATAGCCAACCAACCAAACAAAAGATAACTCTAAAAGCCCACGAAAACCCCACATATATTTTTGTTTGATGTTTACATGATTGTATATGCTAACTCCTGATGTACATATCCTGAATATTCATTAGTTTCATATTATATAAGAATAAACCAACCAAACACAAGATAGTAATAATGATGATAATAATAATAATAATAAGAAGAAGAAGAATAGGACATTTGGTATGCCCGATCTGGGCGTTTACAATGAAAAATACTATGACGTATGCATACCAACAACACGCAAATGCACCTGCACACACAAATCCTCTCGCTCCAACTCCAACCCACAAAACCACACCTACTCCACACAAGATGCAGACACAAGCGCAAGCACATCTTGGCCACTCAAGGCATATGAACATGTGTACGTTTAAAAAAAAAGTAAAAACGATAGAAGTAGAAATCAGCTTAACTAAAACAGAAAAAGTGGAGACAAGAACTTATATATTTATTTGAATGACTGGGAATAAATGAATTTTCAAAGAGGTTTTGAAAAGAGGGCAAGAGACAGCATGACGGACAGGAAACGGGGCTGAGTTCCATACGGAAGAAGCCTGGAAAGAGAAAGTGCGTTTTCCATGTGATCTGGTTCTGTCAGAGGGAAGTTTTAAGAGACGGTCATCACCTGATGACCGGAGCTGGCGAGATAGACAGTGGTAATGCAGAAGCTCAGAAAAGTAAGCAGGCATGCCAATCATAATTTGTAGCACAAGAGAGAGAGTTTGTAATCTATTCTTTCTTCAATGGGTAACCAGTGGAAGAAATGAAGGAGAGGAGTGATATGATCAGATTTGGGAGAACGGAAGATAAGCCGTGCAGCATGGTTTTGGACTCTCTAAAGCTTGTATAACAAGTAGTTGGGGCATCCACCGAGTAAACAATTACAGTGGTCAAGCCTAGATAGGACCAGGGAACAGACAACTCTAAAAGTCCACGAAAACTCCATATGATTTTTAGTTTGATGTATACATCATTGTTTATGTCAACTCCTCTTTTTTCGTTGAAACTGAACATTTCATGCCATGGTTTTCGAAAGTGTTCAATAATGGCACCAGTACTGAAATGTAAGAGGAGGGTCTTCAAATTATGGACAAGGATGTGTGTGGGCCGGGAGGTGGGGGATGGAGGCGTTAGCTGGTGAGAGCTAACCCTGTCGAAATTTTGTAGGAAAATCCGCTTTGCAGAAACAAGAAATATATTTACAGAAAAAAAGAAGAAGAAAAATCTGCAGAAAAAATACATTTGCATCAACAGAGAAATACATTTGCAGAAAGAAAAACGTTTGCAGAGAGAAATACATTTGAAGAAACAAATGCATCTGCAGAAAGAAATACATTCCCAGAGTCAAATACATATGCAGAAAGAAATACATTCCCAGAAAATACATTTGCAGAAACAAAGTAAAACATTCCCAGAAACAAATAAAACGAAATCATTTCCAGAAACAAAAAAATGAAAAAATTCCCAGATCAGAGAAAAAAAGGAAAAAATTCCCAGAAACAAAACAAGGCTGTGTCCTCACCCGCACCCTATTTGGAATCTTCTTTGCTCTCTTCCTGAGGCATGCGTTCAGCACAGCGCAAGAAGGGATCTACGTGCGGACCAGATCAGATGGCAGGCTCTTCAATCTCGCCCGCCTCAGAGCAAGGACAAAAGTCTGCAAAGCCATCATAAGAGACATTCTCTTTGCCGACGATGCCGCAGTTGTGACCCACACCCAGCGGGACTTGCAGTCACTAACAGACCGCTTCTCCCAGGCATGCAAAGATTTCGGTCTGACCATCAGTCTCAAGAAGACAAACGTCCTACGCCAAGACACGCCGTCTCCACCAGCCATCACCATTGATGACTACGAGCTTGAAGCAGTCTATCAATTCACTTACCTTGGGTCCACCATCACCGACAACCTCTCCCTTGACACCGAGATCGACAAGAGGATCGGGAAGGCAGCCACAACGCTAGCCCGCCTCACACAAAGAGTGTGGACAAATCCCAAGCTGACCACGAAGACAAAGATGGCTGTATACAACGCCTGCGTCCTCAGCACCTTGCTGTATGGCAGTGAGGCGTGGACCATACATGCTCGTCAGGAGAAAAGGCTCAATACCTTCCACCCGAGAAGCCTACGGCGCATACTCAGCATCTCCTTGCAAGACAAGGTGACAAACACTGAAGTCCTGACTCGCGCTGGCCTCCCGACCATGTATACCATGCTGAGACAGCGTCGGCTGCGCTGCCTGGCCACGTTCGCCGCATGGAAGATGGTCGCATCCCAAAAGACATCCTTTATGGAGAGCTCGCCACAGGGCAGAGAAGCATCGGCCGCCCACAGCTGAGATACAAAGACGTTTGCAAACGTGACCTGAAGGCGCTTGAGATCAACACTGAGTCCTGGGAGGACCTTGAAGATGACCGCAACAGATAGAGAAGCACTCTCAAGAATCAGCTACGGATTGGTGAGGACAAACTGTCAGCTGCTGCAGCAGAACAGCGAGCTCGCAGAAAAGGGACGGCAGCCAACAGACCAGCATCAGCTTACACATGTGACCACTGCGACAGAGACTTCCTCTCGCATGGGTCTCTACAGTCACAGGCGACGCTGCTTGGTCCAAGCAGACAGCCCAATTAGACATTAGGTCGGATATACTCTATCCATGGTCAGCCATGACCGAAGGAGGCCTACTATACAACACACAATACAGCATGGAAGATATGAAGCATGGCTCTTCAATCATCACAGAATTCTCTTTCATAAAATCAATCAACAAGAGAGGCAAGGCCTTCAAGACTCACTTGTGATACTCTTTAAAAAAAAAATGTTATCGTTAAAATGTGTTCTGTACTTGTTATTATAAAGCTTCAGGTAAAAAAAAAGAAGAAGAAGAAGAAAACAACAACAACAACAACAACAACAAACGGCAGATTCGAACCTCACGTGCTCGGGTGAGAGAAACTGTCTTACTCAATACACTATCGTGGCTCCTTAACTGACGTTCAAAAATGTAATATTTAAACATGTTTTTTTAAAGAGGGCGATAAATCGATTGCGGTATTCGCAGTGAGAACGCTGTTTAAATCATATTATTCTGTTGTATCTGGGGCATTAAAAAAATCTTTAAAGGCAATTAAAAATTATTTTAAGTCCGTGGTAAAGGAGACGTGGCTATCGCCGCAATCACACTGCAACATTTAGCCGTTTTCTCTGGATCTAGGTAGATGGACAAGTTTAGTTACACCCGCCTGGAATGTACGACACGGTTGATTCAATTTTTCTTTTATGTTCATCCTAGTTTTATAGTTTTAAAGTTGATATGAAAATTAAGTATTTTGTTAAACTAGTAACATGTAGAGCCAAGTACAAGTACTTCTAAACGTCGTATGAAGTGAAAAGGACTTCATTTTGAGAAAAGTCAAGACTGGAAATTTTTACGTTTCATCAAGGGTATTAACTCTCATGGTTTATTATTTTGAACTGTGAATTCCGACTGATTTTGTTGATATTTTTATGGCAGTTTGGGGCATAATCCAGTAAGTGATGAGGCGTTTACAAATCTTTCTCTGAATAAATATTTAACGGTCTCCTTCTTCAACTTTCCATCACATGTTATCGTGTATTGTCGATTGAATATAGGATTGAATGGGCAGGTCAACAACTTGAAACAAAATGGCGTCCTTCGCGTTCGCGAAGAATATGAGCACGCGCTTTGAATATGTATAAATATGTGTACCAATAATTACTGATTTTTCCCATGACCTTCAGGGCTCAGCCAATAGATCTATAAAGTCCACTCGTAGTATTGATTTTAGTATTTTCCAAAAAAGACCACTTGGGCGAATGAACATAGTGAAAGCCCTGTACACCGAGAGTAAAACACACAAGCTTTTTATGTATTGAGTATAATTTCAAAATGTAATGTTTAAGATGAGAAAGATCAGTTTAAAGCAAATTAACCCCCCTAGCATTAATTACAGATTAATTTCCCTTTTTTACTATCTGCAGCAAAGACATGCACCAGAAATATAACTTCCATGCTTAGCAAAAGAAGTTCCTGTTTGAACAAAAAATGATAAAAAGAATATCAGATCAAAATGCCATGTTTAGAGAATAAAAACAATAAATAAATCAATATAACAGTAAATTCAGTTTTGCATATAATTTGGCTTCTTTTTTATTTTTTGTACCCATCCCAGAAGTGCAATACTGTTTTAAACAAGATGACTGGAAAGAACATCATTTTTCCTATTTTTATGCCAAATTTGGTGTCAACTGACAACGTATTTGCAGAGAAAATGGCAATGTTAAAGTTTACCACGGCCACACACACGCACACACACACACACACACACACACACACACACACACACACACACACACACACACAGAGAGAAAAACAACAACATAGACTCACTTTGTTTACACAAGTGAGTCAAAACCCAAAGCAATGAAAATAGGAAAACACAGTCACGAAGACAGAATACCGTTTAACGTTACAGACAAGATTAAGATTGGAATATTCTACAAAAACAATGTAAGAGCTCAAAATATCAAAGACAATTGGATGACACGAATGGAAAAAAATGCAGAATATAATCAAATCGTCGTATGCTAGAGATCTGAGTATACACGGGAATATAGTTACAGTGAAAATTTTTTTTAAATAGTCAATTCATTTTCGTAATGTATTCATTTGGACTGCCAGAACATGTACTTACAGCTATCATACAGACTTATTTGGCAGAGAAATTGATCTAACACAGTGGCATTTGAAAAAAAAAGTAAGGAGAAAAGTCATGGAAAGCAATTTTGAAAACGGTGGACTGAAAATAGTAAATGTTATTGAATTACATACATGCTTTTTTTTTTCAGTGGATTGGTCGACTTTACAAGTTCGTTGAAGAAAACTGGAGTCTTATTCATAAATGGTACTTTCACAAAATAGCCAACGGTAACAATATATACGAACTAAACTGTAAACCAGCTGAATTGCAAACGATCTCAACTGTTAAAAATGATATTTGGAGAGAGGTTCTCCGCACATACTTGGAAAATAAAACGCTAGACACGATGGACAGTGACAAAAAACTCTAGGCAGAGCTGGACAGTACAAGGCCCTCAGAAAAGAAGCCCCTCTCAGTCAAGCGTTTCGGCCCTTAACTCCTTACACTCTAAGGTGGCAGGGCCGCACCCAGGTCTTGACTCCCCCCGAATGCTCTTGTATTGCTGCCTTTTTTCCCCTGGTCCACAGGTTCGAACCTGCACCTCCAGGGTGTTTGTCAATTCATGACTGGCTCACAGAGAAAAATGTTGCGATAAAAAGTAATTCAAAACAAAACAATATGACGTGCATACATATGGAAATTTGTATAGAGTGCATTCTCTATGGAATTGATCTAGCGAAAAGAGACTGGTAAAAAAATGATAAAAAAGATAATAGAGAGAGAGAGAGAGAGAGAGAGAGAGAGAGAGAGAGAAGTATATATCGGTTCAGTGTTGTGGAGCAAACATGTCTGACACAAAGTCTGCTGTCTTCTGATCAAAACTATAGGCAAACAAACACAGCTGTCTGTAACAGTATGCCCAGTTCTGGGTACGGAAATTTAGATACTACTTATTTTCCTCATTCATTGTAATTTTGGATAAACCTTGACAAAGAAAATAGAGCTAAAAGAGCATCCCAAGAAATTAGACTAGGAATCCTCCAATGGAATGCACAGCATTTAGCCATTAAATATTGTGTTAAATAAAATGAAAGTAAATGAAAACACCAGTTTTTCTTATCATCGTGACACGGTGCATTTTACTGAACACTTTTCCCATACCTGTAAGTTGCGAACATTTGTTGGGAATTCATGGAGCATAGCATTTATATGAAAACCGATGTTGACATGCTAACGTATTGTTTGCTGTAAAGAGTTTTCAGTTTCAATTTCTCAAGGAAGCGCGTTAGTCAGGACTTCAGTGAATGCGTATATCTGTGTACCTCTCAGAATGGAGTTATTCTACAGAATCATGGGCTCTTTTTCAGTGCGTCAAGCGCCTGCTTCACACGGGACCTCGGTTCATTGTTTCGTCCGACGGGCGCAATAGCCGAGTGGTTAAAGCGTTGGACTGTCAATCTGAGGGTCCTGGGTTCGAATCACGGTGACGGCGCCTGGTGGGTAAAGGGTGGAGATTTTTACGATCTCCCAGGTCAACATATGTGCAGACCTGCTAGTGCCTGAACCCCCTTCGTGTGTATATGCAAGCAGAAGATCAAATACGCACGTTAAAGATCCTGTAATCCATGTCAGCGTTCGGTGGGTTACGGAAACAAGAACATACCCAGCATGCGCACCCCCGAAAACGGAGTATGGCTGCCTACATGGCGGGGTAAAAACGGTCATACACGTAAAAGCCCACTCGTGTGCATACGAGTGAACGCAGAAGAAGAAGAAGAATCGTTTCATCCGAATGACTGGACTCTCAGTTTGACTTTCCAGTCGAACTTCGGAGAAAGGGCGAGAGCGGGAATCGAACCCCGAACCTCACCCTCACGGATACTGTGTAGGCAGATAAGCGTCTTAACCATTCTGCCACCTTCCTCCTGGTGTGTGTGTGTGTGTGTGTGTGTGTGTGTGTGTGTGTGTGTGTGTGTGTGTGTGTGTGTGTGTGTTGTGCGTTCGCACGTACGGTCCTTTATGGGAGCTGTATAATAAAGTGACTCAGATGTTGTCGCGTGTGTGTTACTTGAGTGCAAACGTTAATCTCACCAACATCCATTATCGCTTTTCCATCTTCCCTATCTCCATATCCTGTCGTGCGCATGCCGCGCGCGCGCGCGCGCACACACACACACACACACACACACACACACACACACAGACAACGTCTCATTTAAACCCCCCCCCCCACCCCCCCCCCCCCACACCCCCCACAACAGACACACCACACACACACACACACACAGACACACACACAAACAGACACACAAACAGACAGACACACACACACACACACACACACACACACACACACACACACACACACACACACACACACACACACACACACACACACACACACACAGAAACGTTTCATGAAGCCCGTCATACTTGACTATTGAAATAACAACAATAATAATAATAGTAATGATAATGATAATGGTATTTATATAGCGCTGAATCTTGTGCATAGACAAATCAAAGCTCTTTCGCACCAGTCATTCACACGCATGCATAACTCTAAAACTGGAGAAACTGAAGACAAGGAAGAGGCAGGGAAGGGAGGCTATTTTGGGAAGAGGTGTTTTTTAAGGCCAGACTTGAAAGAGCTGAGTGTGGAGACTTGACGAAGCGAAAGAGGAAGTTCATTCCAATTGCAAGGTCCAGAGACAGAGAAAGAACGGCGGCCAACAGTCGAGAGTTTGAATCTGGGTATGCGTAGAGTGGATCCGAAGCTGATCGTAGTGAGCGAGATGGAGTGTAGAGGTGAAGGCAGCCACAGAGATA
Source organism: Babylonia areolata (assembly GCF_041734735.1). Taxonomy (NCBI): domain Eukaryota; kingdom Metazoa; phylum Mollusca; class Gastropoda; order Neogastropoda; family Buccinidae; genus Babylonia; species Babylonia areolata. Next base: position 95,383,256 of record NC_134876.1, on the reverse strand, counting down.
GAAAGGGGCTGATTTGTGAATACATTTATAGCATTGAGTGCTGATCTTGTACTTTATTCTGTGTGAGACAGGGAGACAGTGGAGATGTTGCAAAAGAAGAGTGAAGTGCTCAGATCTTTTCTTTCTGAGGACGAATCAGGCAGCAGTGTTTTGTATCCGCTGAAGGGACTGAATGGATGAAGCAGGCAAACCAGACAATAGAGAGTTACAGTAGTCAAGGCGAGAGAGAATGAGAGAAACGATAAGTCTAGATGTTCCTCAACGGACAGATATTTCCGGATGGAACTGATGCGCCGCAGTTGACATTAGCAGGATTGACATGTCTGACTGATAAATTTTTGCATGGACAGTGTGTTGTCAAGGACAACGCCGAGGTTCCTGACTGAACAGGAAAGAGGTACTGCCAGTTTTGTCCGCGTTCAATTGTAACTTATTTAGAGTCATCCAGGTTTGTATGTCAAGGAAGCAGTTGGATGTTTTTTGCAAGAGCGACGACAGGTTTTCGGGGATATCACTCTTTTGGAGTTGAGTGTCATCAGCATAAGAATGATGACTGACATTTTGGCGGTTGATGATTTCAGCGCGAGGAGCAATGTACAGTGTGAAGAGCACTGGGCCTAAAACAGATCCCTGTGGGACTCCGTGTTCATTTTTAACGGGTTCAAACTGGAAATTACCAACCAGTTTAGAACAGTGCCGTTGATACCAAATGTAAAATGAAGACGGGAAAGAAGGATTGAATGGTCTATCGTGTCAAAGGCGGCTGACAAGTCGAGAAGAGTGAGAAGGGAGATCTGTCCTGAGTTGGACGCTAGCAGTAGGTTATTCAGGATGTGGAGGAGAGTGGTTTCGGTGCTGTGGTCAGCGCGATAGGCAGACTGAAATGGGTGGGTGAGATTGTTGAAACAAAGGTGAGTTGTTGAGCTGCTTCAGGACAGCTTTTTCGAGGAGTTTGGACAGGAATGGAAGATTAGAAACTGGTCGATAGTTGTTGTTTTTCAAAATGTTAGCGTCAAGGTTGGATTTCTTCAGAAGAGGCCGGACGATTGCAGTTTTGAAAGTGGATGGAAACGTTCCAGTGAGAAGGGATGAGTTGACAATAACTAGTTCCTTGTTGAACTTGGTGCATTCACACACACACACACACACACACACACACACACACACAGTGGAGAGACGTGTCAACAGACATCTCGGTGTTAGTGGGGTGGGGCGGTTGAGCGCTAAAAACAGAAGAGTGGATGGCTGGTGACATGTACAAAAGGGCTGCGCAACAATGTGGAGGTAGACCCTAGAGGGACTGACGGGAGGTAGGGGGAAACCCTAACCCTGTAGGGACAAATGACAGGAGGTAGGGGGTAACCCTAAACCTAAAGGGACAGATGACAGGAGGTAGGAGGTAACCCTAAACCTAAAGGGACAGATGACAGGAGGTATGGGGTAACCTTAACCCTGAAGGGACAGAGGACAGCAGGTAGGGGGTAACCCTAAACCTAAAGGGACAGAGGACAGGAGGTAGGGGGTAACCCTAAACCTAAAGGGACAGATGACAGGAGGTAGGGGGTAACCTTAACCCTGTAGGGACAGAGGACAGCAGGTAGGGGGTGACCCTAACCCTGTAGGGACAGAGGACAGCAGGTAGGGGGTAACCCTAACCCTATAGAGACTGAAGACAGTAGGTTGGGGGTAACCCTAACCCTGTAGGGACAGATGAAAGGAGGTATGGGGTAACCTTAACCCTGAAGGGACAGATGACAGGAGGTATGGGGTAACCCTAACCCTGAAGGGACAGATGAAAGGAGGTATGGGGTAACCTTAACCCTGAAGGGACAGATGACAGGAGGTATGGGGTAACCCTAACCGTGTAGGGACAGAGGACAGCAGGTAGGGAGTGATGCTAACCCTGTAGAGACTGAAGACAGGAGGTTGGGGGTAACCCTAACCCTGTAGGGACAGAGGACAAGAGGTAGGGGGTAACCCTAACCCTGAAGGGACAGTTGACAGGAGGTAGGGGGTAACCCTAACCCTGAAGGGACAGATGACAGGACGTAGGGGGTAACCCTAACCCTGTAGGGACAGATGACAGGACGTAGGGGGTAACCCTAACCCTGTAGGGACAGAGGACAGCAGGTAGGGAGTGACGCTAACCCTGTGGAGACTGAAGACAGGAGGTTGGGGGTAACCCTAACCCTGTAGGGACAGAGGACAGGAGGTAGGGGGTAACCCTAACCCTGTAGGGACAGAGGACAGGAGGTAGGGGGTAACCCTAACCCTGTAGGGACAGAGGACAGGAGGTAGGGGGTAACCCTAACCCTGTAGGGACAGAGGACAGGAGGTTGGGGGTAACCCTAACCCTGAAGGGACAGAGGACAGGAGGTTGGGGGTAACCCTAACCCTGTAGGGACAGAGGACAGCAGGTAGGGAGTGACGCTAACCCTGTAGAGACTGAAGACAGGAGGTTGGGGGTAACCCTAACCCTGTAGGGACAGATGACATGAGGTAGGGGGTAACCCTAACCCTGTAGGGACAGAGGACAGCAGGTAGGGAGTGACGCTAACCCTGTAGAGACTGAAGACAGGAGGTTGGGGGTAACCCTAACCCTGTAGGGACAGATGACAGGAGGTATGGGGTAACCCTAACCCTGAAGGGACAGATGACAGGAGGTATGGGGTAACCCTAACCCTGAAGGGACAGATGACAGGAGGTAGGGGGTAGCCCTAACCCTGTAGGGACAGAAGACTGGAGGAAGGGGGTAACCCTACCCCTGTAAGGACAGACAGGAGGTAAGGGGTAAACCTAACCCTGTCAATACGTCAATAAGGTATTGCACAACAATGTATACAAAAAACAAAACAAATCAACAACAACAACAACAAACCCACCCAGTTGTAAACAACACACGTTACTTTAGTACAGAACCGCACAGAACATTCAGATCCAGATCTGAAAAGCTGCATAAAGTTCCAAGGACTAATCTGAAATGCGCTGGAAATAGGTCTTTCAGAGCTCAGGCTCCCCAAGTGTGGAACTCTCTATCTTCATCTCTTCGAAATTCCTCTGATCTACATTCCTTTAAGTCAGATCTTAAAACTTACCTTTTCCAAAAGCATTTTTGTTCTGGGCGGAATGGTAAAACCAAGGTATGCTTGCTAGCAAGTATCTTTGTGCAAGTATTTTTGTAGTCCTGTTTTAATGCATTGTGTATTTTATGTAGTTTCGGTCTTAGGTGTGATGTCATTTTTTTCTATCTGGTTATTTTTAATGGACGTGTGTGTGTGTGTGTGTGTGTGTGTGTGTGTGTGTGTGTGTGTGTGTGTGTGTGCGCGTGCGTGCGTGCATGTGTTTGTGAGGTTACAGTGCTCTGGTACGCGTGTGTGTGTAGGCATGTTAGTATGTCCGAACAGAATTCTATGTTAGAAAATAATAAATATTTTAACGCTTATGCAATTTTGTTTTTAGAGCAGTTGATATTTAATGTCAGTGTGTGTGTGTCTGTAAGGAGGGATATATATATATATATATATATATATATATATATATATATAGTGTGTGTGTATGTATGTGTGTGTGTGTGTGTGTGTGTGTGTGTGTGTGTGTGTGCGTGCGTGCGTGCATGTGTTTGTGAGGTTACAGTGCTCTGGTACGCGTGTGTGTGTAGGCATGTTAGTATGTCCGAACAGAATTCTATGTTAGAAAATAAGAAATATTTTAATGCTTATGCAATTTTGTTTTTAGAGCAGTTGATATTTAATGTCAGTGTGTGTGTGTCTGTAAGGGAAGGATATATATATATATATATATATATAGATAGATAGATAGATATATATATATATAATATATATATATATATATATATGTATGTATGTGTGTGTGTGTGTGCGTGCGCGCGCGCATGTGTGCGTGTGTGGGTGTGTGTTCTATGAAATGCATTTTGTTTTAATCTAAGCCTTATTCACTTCATAGCTTTTATAATCTTTAGTGTGTGTTCATATGAACACACGGGATGTTTTTCATTGTCAGATAGCGGTTGATATGCTTTTAAGGCATATTTATAGTCAACTATGATGTAAGGCGCTATAAGCAGCATTGGTGCTGGATATCGCGCCATAGAAAAACTTTGTATTATTATTATTATTATTATTATTATTAGCTCTGTACGTGGTACTTCTATGAACAGTGTGGACCTCTAAGAACAGCACACAGGTAAACAACACATGTTACTTCTGTGTCGCACTCGCCTTCCATGAAACGAAACACTGGTATGAAAAGGTAAGGCATAAAACAGGACGTGGTGACATTTGAGCACACACATACATACACACACACACACACACACACACACAATTGTTTCGCCTGTTTGCTCATGACCTCGGGTATCTGCAGACACAGCCGTCGCTGTCCATGCTAAAAATAGACACACACACACACACACACACACTATCGACTCCTGCCTGGCTTGATGTGAGCGTGTGTGTGTGTGTGTGTGTGTGTGTTTCCCAGGATGCTGTGTGAAGCGGCGTTGTGTGGCGTTGTGGAACGAGGACATGAACGATGGTTGCTTGCAATGGTGAAGGAATTCGACTGGTTTTTGTACAACTTTGTACTGCAACCAGGCAGTCAGTGAGACACAGATATTGACTTATAGTGCGGTACTGTTTTGATAGACCTGTGGTGTGTACAGCTGTTGTAATAGACCCGTGGTGTGTACAGCTGTTTCAATAGACCCGTGGTGTGTACAGCAGTTTCAATAGACCGTGGTGTGTACAGTGGTGTGTAGTGCTGTTTTAATAGACCCGTGGTGTGTACAGCTGTTTCAATAGACCCGTGGTGAGTAGTGCTGTTTTAATAGACCCGTGGTGTGTAGTGCTGTTTTAATAGACCCGTGGTGAGTAGTGCTGTTTTGATAGACCCGTGGTGTGTACAGCTGTTTTAATAGACCCGTGGTGTATACAGTGGTGTGTACAGCTGTTTTAATAGACCCGTGGTGTATACAGCTGTTTTAATAGACCCGTGGTGAGTAGTGCTGTTTTGATAGACCCATGGTGTGTACAGCTGTTTTGATAGACCCATGGTGTGTACAGCTGTTTTGATAGACCCGTGGTGTGTAGTGCTGTTTTGATAGACCCATGGTGTGTAGTGCTGTTTAAATAGACCCGAGGTGTGTACAGCTGTTTTAATAGACCCGTGATATGTAGTGCTGTTTTAATAGACCCGTAGTATGTAGTGCTGTTTTAATAGACTCGTTGTGTGTAGTGCTGTTTTAATAGACCCGTGGTGTGTAGTGCTGTTTTGATAGACCTGTATTGTGTTGTGCTGTTTTGATAGACCTGTATTGTGTTGTGCTGATTTGATAGACCTGTATTGTGTTGTGTTGTTTTGATAGACCTGTGGTGTGCACAGCTGTTCCAATAGACATGTATTGTGTTGTGCTGTTTTAATAGACGCATTGTGTGTACAGCTGTTTGAACAGACCCGTAATGTCTAGAGCTTTCTTAACGAACCCATATATGTCACAGATGAATCAGCACAAGTACAGGTAAAAGACAGTAATTAGTAGACCTATGTCTCATAGATGAATCCGAACAAATACAGGTAAAAGGCGGCAATTCACAGATGAACAAGAAACGGTACAATCAAAGTTCAGTTCAGTTTCTAAAGGAGGCGTCGGATGAATCCATGTACGCTACACCACATCTGCTAAGAAGTAAATACCCATGTGTCACATATGAACCGAAAACGATAGAGGTAAACAGCCCTGTGTCACAAATGAAACAGATAGCATGAAGTAAACAGCCCTGTGTCACAGACACAGGAAAAGCAGTTGGAATCGTGAAGGAGAGAACTATGTTAAGGGGAAGGAAAGTATCGACGTCAGCGGTGGCCACAGGTGGTTGTTCAGCGTTGCGTGCCGCTCACTGCACGACAGAAGTGGTGAGCGTTGCTTCTGTATTTTGTTGTACTGCTGTATATTGCTGTATGTTTTGTTCTGACTGGGACCAACAGCTGTGCTCAAACAGCTGGCTGTTCAAACGAATGGCTTTTTGTCATGTTCTTATCATCGGCTGTTCGAGTTGTTCTAACCAACGGCTGTTTGTGTTTTGTGAGGGACCATTAATTGTCGTCAGTCCAGCTCAACTGAAACTTTCCTTCCTCTAAAATGGTTGGGAGATAGTGGTGATACAGCCCTGTCTGAGCCTCAAAGGTGTTAATGCTTGTGTAGGTGTTTGTGCCGAACTTGTGTTTATTTGGCTGTGTGTGTGTGTGTGTGTGTGTGTGTGTGTGTGAGAGAGAGAGTTCATTTGATATCCGGAATTTACATAGTGGTGTTCATGTTTCTGCAACATCTGTGCGCTGGTTGGTGTGACGAGTTGGTTCACGATACAGTCTGGGTTGGTTCAAAACGCAATGGGTCATTTGACCTGACCACCACAAAGTCAACACTTGGGTCATTTGACCTGATCACACACACCAAGAACATGCGATGCCCAGTTGACCAAGAAGAAAGTTGATGTTATGCCCAGTTAACCAAGAAGAAATTTCATGTTATATCCAGTTAACCAGGATTATGGCTGATGTTATGACCGTTACCCAAGAAGAAAGTTCATGCTATATCCAGTTAATGAGGGTTATGGTTCATGTTATGTTCAGATAACCGAGTAGAAAGTTCATGCTACATAACCAGGATTATGATTATGACCGTTTAACCAAGAATAAAGTGCACGTTGTTTCCGGTTAACCAGGATTATGGTTCATGCTATGTCCAATTAGCCAAGAAGAAAGTTCATGCTATATCCAGTTGACCAAGAAGAACTAAAGTTCATGTTATGTCCAGCTAACCAGGATTATGGTTCATGCTATGTCCAGATAACCGAGAAGAAAGTTAATGTTATGTCCAGTTAACCAGGATTATAGTTCATGATATGACCGGTTAACCAAGAAGAAAGTTCATGTTATGCCCCACCAACCAAAAGGCACGGTGACGTCAATGTATCTTTAACGCGCGACAGTCAGGCACGAAGCTTAACAACCGGTGTCTTCTCGCTTGAAAACTGTGACTCGGATGATTGCCAAACTGAATGCGAGTAATGGATGATTGAATAGACAAATCAAAGTAAACTGAAGTGGACAGGTACCCAACTGATGTATATATATATATATATATATATATATATATACATACATACATACATACATACATACATACATACATAGAGAGAGAGAGAGAGGGAGAGAGAGAGAGAGAGAGAGAGAGAGTTGATCGCAGGTAAGTCGACGCCCCCAAAATAGTCGACATGCGATGGTCGACTTATCCGATGTGTTGAAAGTAACCTTTTTAAACACAAGACAACCGATTTACTGGTTGAAAAAAGGATGTGATAAATTTCACTATCCCTATGTCTGTGTGGCATTGGTTTCTGGATTCTTCACTGGTTTCTGGATTCTCTGGATTCTTCACTGGTTTCTGGATTCTCTGGGTTCTTCCGTTGTGTCCGACGGATGAGTAGGCAGGTAGGTCATTTGCTGATGTGGGTCCTCATGTGGAAATGAAAGTCAATTCCTGAGACACAAGTTCGTCCATAGATTTTGTTTGTTTGTGTTTCTTCAGTATATGTTAATAAACCGAAAAAAGAAGAAATAAACTAGAAAAAAAGTTAGTCCATAGACGCTGCGTGGAATGGAGTCCAAGGATGGGCCCGGTGTTCTTCGATTCCTCTTCCACAATGGTGGCTGCTCTGTTGCGCTCGAACGTTTTTGTGCCCTGGCTACATCGTTGCTTCCACTGTTATCTTCCCAGGAAGCAGTGTCGATGTTGCAGCTTCTGAGGTTGGCCTTCAAGATGTCTTCGTATCTCTTGAGAGGCCTTCCTTGGTCACGTTGTCCTTCCTTCAGTTGTCCATAGGGCAGCACCTTTGGAATTCTGCTCTCCTCTATATGGACAGCGTGTCCTGTTCATTGATGGGTATACACTCAATGCTGGGTGGGTCACATTTCTTCAGGAATTGTAAGTAGGACACTCTGTCTTTCCATTTGATGATCGTTGATGGAACTGTTCGAGTTGTTGGATGTGTCGGCGGTACGTGGTCCAAGTCTCACAACAGTAGAGGAGAGCACTCAGAACAACAGCTCTGTACACGGCGACCTTTGTGCGTAATTTGATGCCATGGTCTTGGCACATACTCTTTGAGAATCCGCCAAAGGCAGAGCTGGCCTTTGAGATGCGCAACATCAACTTTTGATCCAGAGATCCGTTGCTGCTTACAGTACTGCCCAAGTAGCAGAACCTGTCCACAGTTTTGATTTCTGTGTTGTTGATGACGACAGGTGGTGGTGGAGCACTGGCAGCTCCAGACGGTGAAGGCTGGAACATGGCCTCAGTCTTACCAAGACTGTAAGTCCAAAGTGTTGACAGGCCCTTACAAAGCGATCTGTGATGCACTGGATGTCTTTATGGGAGTGTGCGGCCAGTGGAGTCATCAGCAAAGAGGAAACCTCTCAAAAAGACCTCAGATACTTTAGTCTTGGCCTGAAGTCGTCAAAGGTTAAAGAGTTTGCCATCTGAACGAAACTGGATATATACCCCCTTGTCACATGCACAGTCCCGGAATGCATCAATCAGCACTACAGCAAACAAAAGAGGGTGAGGGCTAAAACACATCCCTGCTTTACTCCGTTTCTCACCGGGAAAGGGTCAGAAGTATCTCTGTTTTCTTGCACCCTTGCCTGGTGCATTGGTACATATCTGTTATCAAACTTTATTTCGCATCATATTTATCTACTGGTTAACATGTATTGATATATTTAGTTTGTGGGCCTCAGTTGCGCAGGTTATGACAATTCCGATTTAGGTTTTTTGGTGTATATGTTGTCTTTTTTCTTTTTGTATTTTTTTCCTTAGCTTTTGTTTTGAGTTTATCCCCCTTACATCTGTTTTGCATTAGTTCAGTGGTCCTTGTTCATTGTTTTTAGTTGTCAGCTATATACAGTGCATACACTTGTATCTAGTTTTATTTATTCCTTTGCTTGCGGCATGTGCAGTCTTTACATCTCTCTCAGAGATCGTTTTCAACAGATGGAAATGATTTACTATTTTCATATGCTAAATCATAATCCTAATACTAATAGCAATACTACTACTAACAATAACAATAACAACGATGATGATGATGAAGATGATGTTGGATAGCTATTTAGCACTCTATCCAGAACGTTGCTCTAGATGCTTTCAAAAACACATGATATCAGTCCCAATAACAAATATAAAATGCGCAGGGAAAAGCTCGTTCAGGGCTCAAGTACCCAAACTTTGGAATTTGTTACTATCTTCCCTGAGAAATGCGCCTGATCTCCAGTCTTAGTCAGAACTGAAAACGCACCTTTCCCGCAAACATTTCTGTAGTCAGCACAGTGGACAGTCCAAATTTTAAATCTGTTCGCCAAATGGAGTTCTATGCCAGAGAAATTTTTATGCATATGTAATCCTGTTTCAGTGCAGTTGATATTCAGTGTGTGTGTGTGTGTGTGTATGTGTGTGTGCGTACGTGCGTGCGTGCGTGTGTATGTGTGTGTGTGTACGTGCGTGTGTTTGTGTGTGTGCGCGCGCGTGTGTCCGCGTGCGCGCGCTCATGAGTGTGTGTGTTTAGGAAATGTGTGTTTTATGGAATGTATTTCATTTCAATCTAAGCATTATTGTTTGATGGATTATGCTTGTTAATTCTCAGCTGTGTACGCTTTGGATTGACAAAGAGCTGTTGTTGTTTTTTATGGTATGTTTATATCTATCTGGGTGATATATCTGGCTGGCCCATTTAGCACATGTGTACTGGATATCGCGCCATAGAAAAATTATGAATTCTTCTTCTTCTTCTTATTATTATTATTATTATATACATACCACATCATATCAAAATCACACACACACACACACACACACACACACACACACACACACACACACACACACACACACACACTGATTAACCTGAGACTCCAGATGTAAATAAATTTTCCATGCACCTTCTGTGTGTCACAAGATAGAACAGAGGTCGCATGGAATGCACAGCCTTTCAGGCATCCAGTGGCCATATCCCATCCGTAAATAAGCCTTCCTTTCAGGCATCCAGTGGCCATATCCCATCCGTAAGTAAGCCTTCCTTTCAGGCATCCAGTGGCCATATCCCATCCGTAAATAAGCCTTCCTTTCAGGCATCCAGTGGCCACAACCCATCCATGAATAAGCCTTTCAGGCATCTGGCCACATGCCATCCGTAAATAAGCCTTTCAGGCATCCAGTGGCCACATGCCATCCGTAAATAAGCCTTTCAGGCATCCAGTGGCCACATGCCATCCGTAAATAAGCCTTTCAGGCATCCAGTGGCCACATGCCATCCGTAAAGAAGCCTTTCAGGCATCCAGTGGCCACATCCCATCCATAAATAAGCCTTTCAGGCGTCCAGTGGCCATATCCTTTCCGCAGGTTACCTTTCTGTTATCTACATGTCAATCACCCTACCCTCCCTCTGCTCTTTTTTTAAATTAATTTTTTTAACTGTAAACCATGTTCACCGTTTCGTCGAGGTCATACCCATGATTCTCTGGCTTTTGTGTGTGTGTGTGTGTGTGTGTGTGTGTGTGTGTGTGTGTGTGTGTGTTGGAAATAGTGAGAAGAGGAGGGAAAGAGGGAGAATCAGGAGATAGACGTACATTCATTCATTCATTTTGATCAAATTAGTATACCCTGACAAGGGTAAAAACACGAGAGCCATCGATTGTAAGATATTTTGAAGAACATGAGTTGTCGCGCATGCCTTTTCTTAATAATGCCTTATGGAATAACGCTCTGGGGAACGGGTTCAAAGGGGGTATCCTTATGTTCCACCAGGTCTTTGTTCCCCAAAATTTACTTTTACTTTCAACCAGGTCAAAAGTCCCGCAGGTCAGCGTTCCCCTAGGCCTGCATTCCCCCAAATTTATGTTTTCTGGGTCTTTTTTTTCCCCAAGGTCTATGTTCCAACAGATCTATGACCACTTCTGACCACTATTTTTTGTTTCTTTTATGCAGTACTGGACTTCTTGACAGGATTAGGTCGTTGGCTGGCAACTGCTGATCATTGCTGACCATCGCAGGTTACAAGTAACGACCTCCCTCCCATCCCATCCCCACCAAAAAAGAAAAAAGAAAAGAAAACGGCCTTTATTTATGTTTTGCAGTGTCAAGACTAGTAACTGACCAGTACTGACCGCAAGAGAGAGTGGGTGGAAGGGGGGAGACGTTCTTGGACAGCTTAAGACAATGGTCACCTGGGATAGACCGTGTGGATGGGTGGTGGACTGACGGTGTATGGGTGTGGCGGGATGATTTTCGAATTATGAATGACCGAATGGCAAAAAAATTTGGTCGACGTATGCGAGGAATCCACTTCCACAAGGAAAAGTTAAGCGAGGAAATTAATAATAATAATAATAATAATGGTAATGATAATAATAATGGTATTTATATCGCGCTGAATCTTGTGCAGAGACTAATCAAAGTGCTTTCGCACTAGTCATTCACACGCATGCATAAAAAAAGAGAAACTGAAGACAAGGAAGAAGCAGGTAAGGGAGGCTATTTTGGGAAGAGGTGGGTTTTAAGGCCGGACTTAAAAGAGCTGAGTGCGGAGACCTGACGAAGCAAAAGAGGAAGTTCATTCTAACTGCAAGGTCCAGAGACAGAGAAAAGGTGGGTGGACCTTACAGAGATAAAGAAGGTGGCTGGCCGGAGGCCCCCCAAAATGGGTCCACTTACCCGATGGATCGACTTAAGCGAGGTTGACTAGAGCGGGTCTGCTGTAGATAGACAGATATGTCTAGATAAATACATAAATGAATAAACAAAACCACACTTTTCACAAGCCTGAATGTATGTGTTTTTCACTTCTTTCCACCAAACGATGTGAATTTTTTAATGACAAAGCATGACATGAATAGGGTAGGTTGGGAAATTGCGAACTGTCCAGTCAAAGCGACCAGCTGAACGTGTGTACTGTAAAGATAACATGTCGTGCGATAGTCAAACGTAGTTCTTTTACTTTTGAAGGCTTTCTCCGAATGATTGCACCAGGAAAGATTCGTCTGTTCATTCTTTTCAGTGTTTTGTCGACGTTTGAAATAGCAGGGGTGCCTGAGGGTAAATGCGAACGAGCAAGTCTAATTGCGAGCAGTGGCTTTGGGTACATGTAGACAATTAAAACAGGAGCAGGCCTTTAACTCATTAGACATAACTTATTATTGGAACATCGCACCAGACTGTTGTATTGTTTGTTTTGATCACACATGCACATGAACACACAGACAGACATTTAAACACACACGCCCCACACCGCACACAAACACCCTTTTGAGAGTGCTCAGTAACTGTGCAGCATCGTTCGCAGATACACTCACGTCAAAATATCTTATGGTCTAATTGCAAACGACACTGTTTTGCAGATTCCTGTCAAAACTGACGTTCTGATCTGTCACCAATATGCTTTCTAAATTCTTCCAGAACTAGTAACGCGCATTCAACATATACGATCAAATCAACTATTCTAAACTGTGTCAAAGTTCAAGTCCTACAACTTGCATCCCTTCATTTTAGGATTTTGAGAGTACGTTTGTAATCGTGGTGTGCAGTGGTGCGCGAAGAGAAGAAATAGCGCGGAAACAGCCAGAAATAGCCGACGTTTGACTGGTTCTTTGAAATGGGTATTCATTAAGGTATTAGAAAATGGTCGAAGCAGACGTTAAATTATGAAATGCAACAGCTAAGAACGTTTCGAAGTTGAGCGGTATACGAATCGTTCGCAGTTACACGCTGTTCGCAAGTACCCATACCTACCCTATTTTTTTTACAAGCACTTTTTCTTTCAGATACGAACGCGAGGTGAATGGCGCTGACGGTGTGTGTGAAGGGTGCGGTCCGCCTGCTGTACCGACTGACTGTGGGCCTGACGGTGCTGCTGGTCCGGTCAGGGCTGCTCTACCTGTGCTGCCTGCTGTCTCTGCCTGCCTCCCTGCTCTTGGTCACCACTGTCACCTGGAAGACCTACACCGCCAATGGTCACCTGGGATGGACAGTGTGGGTGGGTGGACTGACAGCGTGTGGGTGTGGCGGGATGATGGTGGGTCTGTACCGGCTGGCTAGACACAGGTTGGGACTCACCTCGCTGTCTCTGGGCCAGTTCCTCTGTCTCCTCTTCCTTGGGCGACGTCCTGGTCGTGCTGATGGGGCAGCACGTGACAACACAACACGTGACGACACAGCACGAGTTGACACAGCACGTGACGACAGCCAGGGGGCAGCACGCGACGACATAGCCCGTGACGATACAGCACGTGACGACAGCCAGGGGGCAGCACGCGACGACATAGCCCGTGACGATACAGCACGTGACGACAGCCAGGGGGCAGCACGCGACGACATAGCCCGTGACGATACAGCACGTGACGACAGCCAGGGGGCAGCACGATCACGGGCTTCAGAAGACCCAGCAGAAAAGGCCAGGAGAAGAGGGAGGAACGTGGGTCGAGTCTCAGCAAAGATCAGTGGATAGCAGGTGAGACCAGGTGTGTGAAGACATCAAGTGTGTTGTGATGTGTGCAGACATCAGGTGTGTTGTGATGTGTACTGACATCAGGTGTGTGCTGACATCAGGTGTGACAAGGTGTGTGTAGATATCAGGTGTGACCAGGTGTGTGCAGACATTAGGTGTGGTGTGATGTGTACTGACATCAGGTGCGTTGTGATGTGGGCAGACACCAGGTGTGTTGTGATGTGTATAGACATCAGGTGTGACCAGGTGTGTGCAGACATCAGGTGTGTTGTGATGTGTGCAGACATCAGGTGTGACCAGGTATGTGCAGACATCAGGCGTGTTGTGATGTGTGTGAACATCAGGTGTGTGCAGACATCAGGTGTGTTGTGATGTGTGCAGACATCAGGTGTGACCAGGTATGTGCAGACATCAGGTGTGTTGTGATGTGTGTGGACATCAGGTGTGACCAGGTGTGTGCAGACATCAGGTGTGTTGTGATGTGTGTGGACATCAGGTGTGTGCAGACATCAGGTGTGTTGTGATGTGTGTGGACATCAGGTGTGTGCAGACATCAGGTGTGTTGTGATGTGTGTGGACATCAGGTGTGTGCAGACATCAGGTGTGTTGTGATGTGTGCAGACATCAGGTGTGACCAGGTGTGTGCAGACATCAGGTGTGTTGTGATGTGTGTGGACATCAGGTGTGTGCAGACATCAGGTGTGTTGTGATGTGTGCAGACATCAGGTGTGACCAGGTGTGTGCAGACATCAGGTGTGTTGTGATGTGTGTGGACATCAGGTGTGTGCAGACATCAGGTGTATTGTGATGTGTGTGGACATCAGGTGTGTGCAGACATCAGGTGTGACAAGGTTTGTGCAAACACCAGGTGTGACCAGGTGTGTGCAGACATCAGGTGTGGTGTGATGTGTGAGGACATCAGGAGTGACAAGGTGTGTGCACAGATCAGGTGTGACGAAGTGTGTACAGACATCAGGTGTGTTGTGATGTGCACTGACATCAGGTGTGACCAGGTGTGTGCAGGCATCAGGTGTGGTATGATGTGTGAGGACATCAGGAGTGACAAGGTGTGTGCACAGATCAGGTGTGACGAAGTGTGTACAGACATCAGGTGTGTTGTGATGTGCACTGACATCAGGTGTGTTATGATGTGTGCAGACACCAGGTGTCTTGTGATGTGTACAGACATCAGGTGTGAACAGGTGCGTGCAGACACCAGGTGTGTTTAATGTGTACAGACATCAGGTGTGTTGTGATGTGTGCAGACATCAAGTGTGTTGTGATGTGTGCAGACACCACGTGTGTTGTGATGCGTGCGGACATCAGGTGTGACCAGGTGTGTGTAGACAGCAGGTGTGTTGTTACGTGTACAGACATCAGGTGTGTGCAGACATCAGGTGTGTTGTGATGTGTGCAGACCATCAGGTGTGTTGTGATGTGTACGGACATCAAGTGTGACAAGGTGTGTGGAGACACCAGGTATGTTGTGATGTGTGCAGACATCAAGTGTGTTGTGATGCGTGCAGACATCAGGTGTGACCAGGTGTGTGTAGACAGCAGGTGTGTTGTTACGTGTACAGACATCAGGTGTGTGCAGACATCAGGTGTGTTGTGATGTGTGCAGACCATCAGGTGTGTTGTGATGTGTACGGACATCAAGTGTGACAAGGTGTGTGGAGACACCAGGTATGTTGTGATGTGTGCAGACATCAAGTGTGTTGTGATGTGTACAGACATCAGTTGTGACAAGGTGTGTGCAGACAACAGGTGTGTTTAATGTGTACAGACATCAGGTGTGACCAGGTGTGTGCAGACATCAGGTTTGTTGGGATGTGTACAGTCATCAGGTGTGACAAGGTGTGTGGAGACGCCAGGTGTGTTGTGATGTGTGCAGACATCAGGTGTGACAAGGTGTGTGCAGACACCAGGTGTGTTGTGATGTGTGCAGACATCAGGTGTGTTGTGATGTGTACAGACATCAGGTGTGACTAGTTGTGTTATAATGTGTACAGGCAACAGATGTGTTGTGATGTGTGCAGACATCAGGTGTGTTGTGATGTTTACAGACATCCGATGTGACCAGGTGTGTGCAGACCCCAGGTGTGTTGTGATGTGCTCATACATAAGGTTTGTGGAGACATCAGGTGTGTTGTGATGTGTACAGACATCAGGTGTGAGAAGGTGTGTGCAGACAGCAGGTGTGTTGTGATGTGTGCAGACCTCAGGTGTGTTGTGATGTGTACAGACATCAGGTGTGACTAGTTGTGTTATAATGTGTACAGGCAACAGATGTGTTGTGATGTGTGCAGACATCCGTTGTGACCAGGTGTGTGCAGACACCAGGTGTGTTGTCATGTGCTAAGACATTAGGTTTGTGGAGACATCAGGTGTGTTGTGATGTGCTCAGACACAGTCATATCGGGTGTGATGTGTATATACATCAGGTCTATTGTGATGTGTACATAGTTATATACATCAGGTCTATTGTGACATGCACACAATTATACCAGGTGTGATGTGAACAGACATCAGGTCTATTGTGATGTACGTGTACATAGTTATATCAGGTGTGATTTGTACAGACATCAGGTCTGTTGTGATGTGTACGTAGTTATATCACTTGTGTAGAGACATCAGATCTATTGTGATGTGTACATAGTGATATCAGATGTGATGTGTCGAAACATCAGGTCTATTGTTTTGTGTACATAGTCATATCAGGTGTGCTGTGTAGATACATCAGGTCTATTGTGATGTGTACATTGTTATATCAGATGTGATGTGTAGAAACATCGGGTCTATTGTGATGTGTACATAGTTATACTTAGAAGCATCAGGTCTGTTGTGATGTGTACATAGTTATATCAGATGTGATGTGTAGAAACATCAGGTCTATTGTGATGTGTACAGTTATATCAGGTGTGATGTGTACAGACATCAGGTCTATTGTGATGTGTACATAGTTATATTAGGTGTGATGTGTACAGACATCAGGTCTATTGTGATGTGTACATAGTTATATCAGGTGTGATGTGTAGAGACATCAGGTTTATTGTGATGTGTACAGAGTTATATCAGGTGTGATGTGTACAGACATCAGGTCTATTGTGATGTGTACATAGTTATATCAGGTGAGGAAGTGTGTTCTGACGTGAACAGATATCAGGTGCGCTGTGATTTTTTTTCTTTATATCAGGTGTGATATGTACGCCACGAGTGACGCTCACATGACGTCATCTATGTTCCCTGAGGACCATGACGTCACACACGTCACCTGCCTTCAACCAGTGAGAATGACGTCTGCTCTGCAAAGGATGGGTGTTGCAGGAAAGTTTATTTGTTTGCATTTTTACTTCTTCGTGTGCCTGTGCTTGAATCCCAGGTCAGTGGTTGTCTCGATAAATAATTGCTAGTAACGAGGGGAACATTTATTCCATGACTCATTCATTAACAACACTCATTCACATCAGTGCTCGCACACCGGCGACCACCCCACACATACACCTTCTCTCATCACACACACACACACACACACACACACACCTACTTTCATCACATACACGCGCGCGCGCACACACACGCACGCAAACACGCACGTATGCACGCACGCACACCTAATAATAATAATAATACATAGTTTTTCTATGGCGCGATATCCAGCACCAATGCTGCTCAAAGCACCTTACATCATAGTTGACTATAAACGCCTTAAAAAACATATCAACCGCTATCTGACAATGGAAAACATCCAGTGTATTCATATGAACGAAAAAGCACACTAAAGATTATAGAAGCTATGAAGTAAATATGACTTAGATTAAAACAAAATGCATTTCATAGAACACACACACACACACACACACACACACACACACACACACACACATATATATATATATATATATGTGTGTGTGTGTGTGTGTGTGTCCCTCTCTTGCAGACACACACACTAACATTAAATATCAACTGCACTAAAAACAAAATTGCATAAGCATTAAAATATTTCTTATTTTCTAACATAGAATTCTGTTTGGGCATACTAACATGCCTACACACTTACACACGCGTGCCAGAGCACTGTAACCTCACGCACGCACGCACGCACATACACACACACACACACACACACACACACATGCCCATTAATAATAACCAGATAGAAAAAATGACATCACATCTAAGAAAGAAACTACATAAAATACACAATGCATTAAAACAGGACTACCAAAATACTAGGCATACCTTGGTTTAACCATTCCGCCCAGAACAAAAATGCTTTTGGAAAAGGTAAGTTTTCAGATCTGACTTAAAGGAATGCAGATCAGAGGAATGTCTAGGAGATGAAGGTAGAGAGTTCCACACTTGGGGAACCTGAGCTCTGAAAGACCTATTTCCAGCGCATTTCAGATTAGTCCTTGGAACTTAAGCAGCTATTCAGAACTGGACCTTAATGTTGTGTGCGGTTCATATGTTTCCAATACAGAGGAGAGATACAATGGAAGAGACTTGTCAAAATGTTTGAAGGCGAGTGTTGCTAACTTATAGTGAATGCGGGACTCAATTGGAAGCCAGTGTAACCAATTCAGCAGAGGCGTAACATGATCAGATTTCTTTTTGGCGAGAACCAGTCGTGCAGCATTGTTTGGAATTTTCTGTAATCTTTTGATAGAGGAAGATGGTAAACCTGCGAGAGTGGAATTGCAGTAATCCAGTCTGGACAGGACAAAAGAGGAAACCAGCTGAGCCATATTTTTCTCTGTTATGTAGGGTCTGACTGAGGCTGGCCTTCGGAGATGAAAACTACATGAGCGACACAAGAATGAAATTTGGTCGTTCATAGTCAAGGTTTGATTGAGATATACACCCAGGTATTTGGCTGATGTTTGAAATGAAACTGAAGCAGGGCCAAACGTAACTGGGTCCTTTTCTGATGCCTTAATTAAGACGAGTTAGGTCTCCTACGGCTAAGTGTTCGGTTTTTTCTTCATTGAGCTTTAATTGTTTTTGTCCATCCATGTTTTTACATCAGCTACACACGCTTCCAGTTCAGTAATGACTGTTTTAAAATCAGATGGTAGAGCGGCTTTTTGTAATTCTGTGCATATTTATGGTAACGAAATGAGTGCCTTTTGAAAATGTCAGACAAAGATTGAGTGTACAAAGTGAACAAGATAGGCCCTAAGTCTGATCCCTGAGGGACACCAAACCCAAGAGGAATGACTTTAGAGGTGCTATGTTTTACTTAAACTTGAGTTGACGATTGAAAGATATGAAGAAAACCATTTTAAAGCAGTAGATTTAATACCAAAAGGTACCAAAGGTAGTGCTAAGACGATTGATAAGAATTTGGTGGTCAATGCCGCTGACAGATTTAAAAATGCCACTACAGATGTAAGTCTGTTATCTGTGTTTAAGAGGAGATTATCTGTGACCGAAAGAAGGGCTGTTTCTGTGCTATGGCTTTTCCGATAAGCTGACTGACAAGTTTCAAGCAGGCCGTTATCATCAAGATGTTCCTGGAGCTGATGTAACACAACGTTTTCAATGATTTTAGAAATGAAAGAAAGATTAGATATAGGTCTATAGTTCTTTAGCTGATTTGTGCCCAAATTGTGCTTTTTCCAAAGAGGGGTGACAATGGCCAATTTAAGACAATCATCAACAATGCCTGACTCCAGAGAATGATTAATAATTCTGGTGATCAAAGGGAGAAGGTCATCAAGACATAATTTCAAAAGGTTAGTGGTCAATGGATCAAGGTCACAGTTCTTACATGGAGATTTAAGAATAAAATCTCTTACAGCTTTTTCAGAGACAGGTCTAAAACATGTCATTAAATTTCCTTTAAAATCATTAAATCGGTCCTCTAGTGGGCTAGCATCCAGTTCTTGTCGGATGTTTACAATTTTGTCATTAGAATAATTACTAAAAGCATCAGGGAGATCCTGAGGAGGAATGTTTTTTGGCAGAAACAGTTCTCTATTTTTGCCAGTGAGCTGGTTTGATACAGCATAGAGCTGTTTGGACGTGAAACACTGACTGATGGAGGCGCTGAAATGTTGACGCTTTGCAGCTGTCTGCATGTCATTCAGTTTTTTATGCTCCTTAACATAAATCTGTCTGGAGACAGTCAGTTTGTTGGAGCGCCAGACGTGCTCGGCCTGTCGTTCTCGACGCTTGGCGGCCCTCAGTTCATCAGTCATCCAGGGAGCAGATGGACGGTCAGTAACAAGGCGAGTGGAGAGAGGGGCATGCCTGTCCAGTATCTGACGGAGGCCAGTGTTGTATGTTGTCAGAGGAGATCAGCATGAGTCACTTCCATCCATGAAGAATGTGATGTCAGCCTGGAATACCTCATGGTTAATCATCTTTGTGTTCCGTGATGTAACAAAACATTTTGGTCGCTTCAGTCTCCTAAAAGGGATGTCATAAAGAATTGCCATGTCATCAGCAAGTGCCAAGTCCATGACCTTAAACTGGGGTGTGTGAATGTTCTCTCGAACCACAAGCCAGTCGAGAGTGTGACCATGTTTGTGGGTTGGTTCACATATTAGCTGTTTTAACCCTTGGTCGTGAAGCAGAGTACGCAACCGTAGTATATCTGAACTGCTGGTCTGTTCATAATGAAGGTTAAAATCAAATCGCCAGTTAAAACTAAGTCTCCTGCTTCTAGGTTGTATTTATCCAGGAGATTAGAAAACTCAGTAATAAAAGTCTGAGTGTTAAATTTATTGTGTCGACTTGGTGGGGGTCTATACACGCAAATAATATGGCACACGGAACTATTGCACTCAACCGTTAATGCTACACCCTCAAATGATGTATAATCGAGGGGTTTGAATGTACAAATATCCAGAATATGGCTTCTCATAATGGTAGCACTACCGCCTTGCTTCCTAACTTGTCTAGGGAATTATTTCAGTTTGTACTATTGCGGCTTTAGCTGCGCTTTTTTGATTCGTCTCCCTGCTCATACAACCAGGTCTCAGTCAGTATGGCAATGTCAGAAGCATGGTCAACAATCACATCATGATTAAAAGCGGCCTTCTGTCTGCATGACTGAACGTTCACAATCAGTTTTAGATATGACGGGTGAGAGGGTAAATCAGTTGACTGTAGATTCTTCACGGGGATTATATGAATAAGATTAAAAGAGTTTACTCTCACCTTATGAATCATGTGTGGTTCGGGATTTGAAATGTTGGTTCTACCTTGAACGACACGTATTATTTTTCTTTTCCGTACCCCACCCCGACAAGATCGTTTTTTACGGGGGAGGTTGTAGCCAATGTTAAAGTCTTTGAGACGTCGTATCACATCATGAGATAAAAGAGCGTGTGTGTGCTGTCCCAGTGTAAGCAAATGGTGCCGAGTTTACTTGCATGGCGTGGCGCGTGCAGTGTTAATGTTTTGCACTGAACACTGTGCGCGTTGGCCATACTCCAGCAATGGCGGACGACGATGGGAAACTGAAGCCCAGAGCTAAAATGTCCAAACGAACAGTTTAAAAGCACATGGAACAGGATAAAACCACCACATTAAAAGTATGTCCATCACCAAGTAGTCTGACAGATATAAACACGATTTAAAACGCAGGGAATAAAACAACCACTAAATACTTGAGAGAGCAAAAGAGCCTGACTGTCAGGGGACTAGTCCGCACTCACTCACATCATACACACCTACTCTCATCATACACACCCACTCCCACACCTCACCACACACACACACACACACTCACACACACGCGCGCGCGGGCTACAAGCAAGTCTGACGGCTCGCTCATTTCCCTTCACACCTGAATGCCCAGGCAGTATATCCAAATAAAGCTTTTGCTTGATGCCATTCAAAGTTCCCCAATCAACTGTCAACTTCTTGAACGTCGTTTGTAGTGAGTCAGTTTTGTAACATAATTCTGTGACAGACTTTCCCATTTCTCAATATCTTTCCGTTGTGTAACAATGGATGTTCGCTCTCCACAATCTGTCAATGTCTTTCCGTTGTGTAAAAACGAACAATCTCTCCACGGTCTGTCAATGTCTTTCCGTTGTGTAACAACGAACTATCTCTCTCCACGGTCTGTCAATGTCTTTCCGGTGTGTAACAACGAACTATCTCTCTCCACAACCTGTCAATGTCTTTCCGTTGTGTAACAGTGGATTTTCTCTCTCCACAACCTGTCAATGTCTTTCCGTTGTGTAACAGTGGATTTTCTCTCTCCACACCAGCACCACGTGTGGCAGTGCAGGACCTGGTCCATTCGTGGAGTCTGCCCGTCCCATTGATACTGATGATGATGATGATGATGATGTCTAGTTACCCTCTTGACTCAAGAAAAAAAATTCCATAAACAAATTACCTCATCACTGTTTGCTAGTTGTTTTGGTATTTCATCATCTTCATGATTATCGTTGTCGTCATCATCATCATTGTCGTCGTCGTCATCGACGTCATCATCATCATCATCATTAGCTGCTTATTCTTCTTTCTGTGCATTCAACCGAATGGGGGCGATGTTCGCAGAACGACCGCACATGTTAAAGAAAATGGCTATGTTTGCAAAATCTGTAATTGTAATATAAAATGGCCTTGTTTGCAAAATGATATGCACATGTGATATAAAATGGCCATGTTTGCAAAATGATATACACATGTAATAGAAAATGGCCATGTTTTCAAAATGGTATACAGATGTAATATGGAATTACCATGATTGCAAAGTCACATGCACATGTAACAGAAAATGGTCTTTCTTTTTCGACAAAGTCCAAAATATTCGTATCATCTTAGACCAAATGTCTTTCCAACCTGCTCGTCTTGATCCTCAATCCAGCGGCACTCCTCTCCACTCCTTCAGTCCATTGACAGAAACAGAAGTGAATGAAATCCTGAAAGAAATGACAATAAAATCCTGTGAGCTTGATCCTATACAAGTCTCGGTCTTTTCCCAGTGTGTCTCACAGCTTCTACCCACAATCACCAATATTGTCAACTCATCCCTTCTCACTGGAACGTTTCCATCCACTTTCAGAACTGCAGTCTTCTTCTGAAGAAACCCAACCTTGATGGAAACATTTTGAAAAACTATCGACCAGTTTCTAATCTTCCATTCATGTCCAAACTCCTCGAAAAAGCTGTCCTGAAGCAGCTCAACAACCCACCTTTGTTTCAACAATCTCATCCACCCATTTCAGTCTGCCAATCGCGCTGACCACAGCACCGAAACCACTCTCCTCCACATCCCTTCTCACTCTTCTCGACTTGTCAGCCGCCTTTGACACGATAGACCATTCAATCCTTCTTTCCCGTCTTCATTTTACATTTGGTACCAACGGCACTGTTCTAAACTGGTTCAAATCTTCTATCACAGATCGATTCCAGTCTGTCATTGTTGGTCATTTCCAATCTGAACCTGTTAAAATCAAATATAGAGTCCCACAGGGATCTGTTTTAGACCCATTGCTCTTCACACTGTACACTGCTCCTCGCGCTGAAATTATCAACCGCCATAATGTCAGTCATCATTCTTATGCTGATGACACTGAACACCAGAAGAGTGATACCCCTGAAAATTTGTAGTTGCTCTTTAAAGAAACATCCAACTGCTTCCTGGACATACAAACCTGGATGACTCTAAATAAGTTACAATTGAACGCGGACAAAACTGGCAGTACATCCATCCCTCTTTCCAGTTCAGTCAGGAACCTCGGTGTTGTCCTTGACAACACACTGTCCATGCGAAAATTTATCAGTCAGGCATGTCAATCCTGCTACTGTCAATTGCGGCGCATCAGTTCCGTCCGGAAATACCTGTCCACTGACGCAACATCAAGACTTGTCGTTTCTCTCATTCTCTCTCGCCTTGACTACTGTAACTCTCTATTGTCTGGTTTGCCTGCTTCATCCATTCAGTCCCTTCAGCGTATACAAAACTCTGCTGCCTGACTCGTCCTCAGAAAGAAAAAAATCTGAGCACATCACTCCTCTTTTGCAACATCTCCACTGGCTCCCTGTCTCACACAGAATAAAGTACAAGATCAGTACTTAAATGTATTCACAAATCTGCCTCTTCCTATTTCTGTGGATGCCTTCACCTCTACACTCCAGCTCGCTCTCTACGATCGGCTTCGGATCCACTCTGTTTACGCATACCCAGATTCAAACACTCGACTGTTCGCCGCCGTTCTTTCTCTGTCTCTGGACCTTGTAATTGGAATGAATTTCCTCTTTTGCTTCGTCAGGTCTCCACACTCAGCTCTTTCAAGTTTGGCCTTAAAACCCACCTCTTCCGAAAATAGCCTCCCTTCTCTGTCTCTTTCTTGTCTTCAGTTTTTTTCCAGTTTTAGAATTATGCATGCGTTTGAATGACTGGTGCGAAAGTACTTTGATTTGTCTCTGCACAAGATTCAGCGCTATATAAATATAATAATAATAATTATTATTATTATTATTATTATTATTATTATCAAATGACATACCCATGTAAAAGAAAATGGCCATGTTTGTCAAATGATGTACACATGTAAAATATAATGGCCATGTTTGTCAAATGATATACCCATGTAGAAGAAAATGGCCATTTTTGTCAAATGATATACACATGTAAAAGAAAATGGCCATGTTTGTCAAATGATATACCCATGTAAAAGAAAATGGCTATGTTTGTCAAATGATGTACACATGTAATAGAACATGGCTATGTGTGTCAAATGATGTGTACGTGTAATAGAAAATGGCCATATTTACCAACTGATATACACATGTAATAGCAAATGGTCATGTTTTATCAAATGATTTTCACATGTAATAGAAAATGGCCATGTTTGTCAAATGATAGCACATGTATCATTGATGATGGAAATACACATTTTTTTATTCTCCACGTAATTTTATTTTTCTCTCGGTCCGTTAAACGTAGATTGTGTTCGCCGTCTGTGTGTCGGTGAATCTGTCTGTGAGGTCTGTCTGTCTGTCTTTTCCTATGTGTATGTGAATCTGTCTGTGTGTCTTTCCTATGTGTCTGTGAATCTGTCTGTCTGTCTTTTTCTATGTGTCTGTGTGTCGGTGAATCTGTCTGCCTGTCTTTTCGACATGCCTGTGTGTCGGTGAATCTGTCTGTCTGTCTGTCTTTTCCCATGAATCTGTGTGTCAGTGAATCTGTCTGTCTGTATGTATGTAAGTATGTCTTTTCTACATGACTGTGTGTCGGTGAATCTATCTGTCTGTCTTTTTCAGTGAATCTGTGTGTCAGTGAATCAATCTGTCTTTTCTACATGTCTGTGTGTCAGTGAATAAATCTGTCTTTTCTACATGTCTGTGTGTCGGTGAATCTGTCTGTCTGTCTTTTCTACATGTCTGTGTGTCGGTGAATCTGTCTGCCTGTCTGTGTGTCGGTGAATCTGTCCGTCTGTCTTTTCTACATGTCTGTGTGTTGATGAATCTTTCTGTCTGTATGTCTTTTTTTTTTTTTTGTCTTTTTTTTTTCTTTGCTGCCCCATCATCTGCACCGTTTCAGTGGCATTACTCCCACGCCGCTCATTTAGATTCCCCCATACACGGCCACACTCGGTTTCGTCCTTCGCAGTTCCAGCGTCGGCAGTCCACAGGGAACCATCGATGTTAGGTCGCCAGGAGGCCATACACCAGAAGAGACCCTGCACTGCTGCTGAGTCACTTCGGTGGTGTTCAGTGGTGCCTTTTCTGTTTTAACGTACTTAGGACACCACCTACTAAGCCCCCTACTAACGACAATAATGGCTTAGTCGCGGAGCCAGACTGAGTGAGCGTCCCTCCCAGAGTGAAGACCGCCACCACGTCCCTCAAACAACAGCCCCCCATGAATCTGCCGACACTGACGACATTGACAGGACTCACCCCAAGCACGGAAGTGGAGGGGTATCGAAACTGAGGTCACCATGAGAGCAGGGCATGAAAGGCCACAGACTTTGAGACTATTTTGTTTATATTGATGACGATGAAGGAGGAGGAGGATGACGATGATGATGACGATGTTGCTGTGGAGGTCCATTTTGGTTTGGGACTGCGTGACAAGGCTGTACTCTACGCTTCCTGTCATAATGATATCCCGGCGTTAACCAGGCCCGAGAGATACAGGCACTTGCAGTGTTGGTCAGGTAATTAGAGCAACACACCCAAAGACGCATCCTTGAAGTGGATGACACTCGACTGTGTGGTCCCAGTCTCCCCATTTAAGCCCACAGCACACTCAACTCTGGGTAGGAGCCGGCCACGGGCCGAAAAACCCACCTCCGCTGGGATTCGAACCCGCGTCCTCCCAGCCGTCAGTCCGCGACGCTAACCACTTCGCCACGGCGGCTGGTTTCTGTCTGTATGTCTGTCTGTCTCTTTGTCTATCTTTTTCTGCACGTCTGTGTATCGGTAAATCTGTCTTTTTCTACATGTCTGTGAATCTATTTTCGGCATGTATGTATCAGTGAATCTGTCTGTGTGTCTGCCTGTCTGTCTTTCTGTCTTTTTCTACATGTCAGTGTGTCTGTGTATCGGTGAATCTGTCGGTCTTTTCCTGCATGTCTGTGTGTCGGTGAATCTGTTAGTCTGTCTTTCTACATGTTTCTGTGTTGATGAATCTGTCTGTCTGTCTTTTCTACATGGCAATGTGTCTGTGTGTCGGTGAATCTGTCTTTTTCTGCATGTCTGTGTGTCGGTGAATCTGTCTTTTTCTACATGTGTGTATGTCTGTGAATCTGTCTTTTCTGCATGTCTGTGTGTCGGTGAATCTGTCTGTCTTTTTCTGCACGTCAGTGTGTCTGTGTGTCGTTGAATCTATGTCTGTCTGTCTGTCTGTCTGTCTCTCTTTTCTACACGTCTGTGTGTCAGTGAATCTGTCTGTCTGTCTTTTCTACGTGTCTGTGTGTCGGTGAATCTGTCTGTCAGTCTTTTTCCTTGTGTCGGTATATCTGTCTGTATGTCTTTTTCTACATGTCAATGTGTCTGTGTGTAGGTGAATCTGTCTGTCTGCCTTTCGTTTTCTACATGTTAATTTGTCTGTGTGTTGGTGAATGTGTTTGCATGTTTGTCCTTTTCTGCATGTCTTTGTCCGTGAATCTGTTTGGGGTTTTTTCAACATGTCTATGTGTCGGTGAATCTGTCTGTCTTTTTCTACATGTCAGTGTGTCGGCTATTGCACAGTGTGTGTGGAACGGAGGTTACTTGCTAATGCATAGTATGGGTGGAAGGGAGGTAACTTGGTATTGCACACGCTGACGATTGAAGCCCCTGATCTGCAAGATCTGCAAATCGACAATCAATTATGCCAACCGCTCAGTCATGTCGGCTGGGGTGAAATGGATATCTTGTTAATGACTTGCAATCTGAAATTGTAACTCTCAAATTGATATGCTTGATATGATTTGCCGGAATAACTTTGGTAGGAAGGAGGTTGCCGGTTCACATCTGCTGCAGGCTCACTGGTGGATGACAAGCACTTAATCCACTGTTGAAATACTAAACCAAAAAGTCGAAGGAGGAAACATGTTGCAGATTTCATGTCAGTTCACGGAAAACGCACTCCAGTCATTTCCCCAGTCTTTCATTTCACAACGTGTAGTGTCGACCATCTTTCTCGCCCTTGGCCCTGGCTGTTGGCACTGCACGTCTAGCGCGAGCTGAACACATGTTTTGGGGCGACAGTGTAAATGACATTTATATTGGGGCGACAGTTTGAAGGACATATTTCTTGGGGCGACAGTGTAAAGGACATATATCGTGGGGCGATATCTTGAATGACGTATATCTTGGGGCGACAGTGTAAAGGACATATATCATGGGGCGATATCTCGAATGTAATATCTTGGGACGACAGTGTAAAGGACATATATCGTGGGGCGATATCTTGAATGACGTATATCTCGGGGCGACAGTGTAAAGGACATATATCATGGGGCGATATCTCGAATGACATATCTTGGGACGACAGTGTAAAGGACATATATCGTGGGGCGACAGTTTAACGGACAAATATCTTGGAGCGGCGGTTTATAGGACATATCTTTGGGCGACATTAAAAAAAAAAAATCAAAAAAAATCTTGAGGTTGCAGTTTAAACCACATATATTTTGGGCAACAGATTAAAGGGTATATATTTTAGGGCGACAGTTTAAAGGACATATATTCTAGGGCGACAGTTTAAAGGACAGATATCCTGGGGCCACAGTTTAAAGGGTACACATCTTGGGGCGACAGTTTGAAGGACATATATATTGGAGCGACAGTTTAAAGGACATATCTATGTGCGACAGTTTTAAGGAGAGATATCTTGGACTCGACAGTTTAAAGGACATATATCCTGGGACGACAGTTTATAGGACATTATCTTGGGGCGACAGTGTAAGTGTAAAGACACCCATTCATACCGGTTCAGAAAACTTCACATCTCACTCCTCTCAGTCAGACATGTTCACGTGCATAAAAAAGAACCACAGGAGACGGATATCGGATATCTTTGCAAATATTTATATACAAAAAAGAAACTATATTTAAAAAAAAACACATTCACTCACACACTCGTACTAACTACGAAGGGCAACAACACACAACACACTACACAGCACATAACGAGAATACTCAGTCCAAGTCCGTTTCACTCCAGTCCTCGGTCCAGGACACAGGCTGCTCCTCAGCGTGTTCTTCATAGCTTGGCTGCTCTCCACCGTAGCACCATCAGCGGTTACTGCTGCTGCTGTTGCGGCTGGGTCTTGGCAAGCTCTTTAAACCAAAATAAAAATACTTTCAGTTCATCTTGTCTTGTCCGTAAGTCCCGTCAGTCACATGTGTGTGAGTGGGTGCGTGTGTGCCCTGTACAATTTCACTAACTTTTCTAGGTTCAGTCACACATCATCCTCACCATTAAATTACCAATTATAAAGTCATGATTCTTTACCTATCGTCTTCGTGCTAGTAGTTATCTTTTAGCCTCTTTCTGTCTTCCGAATGCAATCATATCTTTTCCAAACAAGCGCTCGTAATTACATATCACAAATTTATATTCCATTATTCCAGCGTTGCGAAGAATCAAATCAAATCAAATTATGGTGCTCAGAGCCTCGCCGACCACTAAGGCCATCTCAAGGCTATCGCCACGTTAAGCGTGAAGAAGTATCAGTGGAATTAATTCAAATAATGATACAAGGATTAGGTAAAATGAAGTGTAAGCAAAACTATATTCTTTCTCCCTGTCACAGAAGCAATGACATTATGAACACTTTGACAAAAAGGAATCTTACTGCCAAGTTTAGAAACAGTATGATAATATAATAACATTGCCTTTAAAAAAAAAAAAAAGACCAAAAAGCAAAACGACCATCAAATGCACATGCAAATAAACTTATCCAACTTAATACATCGACGCTATAACAATGAAATAAAATAAAGACCAGAAATATTCCAAGTTTTTTTTTCCACTCTCACCTGAGCACTAGGGTCTCAGAGCCGAAGTTCTCTGCGGCTGTAAGCCGAAGGTCCTCACAGATCGGTGAGAACACACGTTGTGCCGGAGAGCATGCATCTACCTGAGCTCTCACCTGAGCATCCGTACATGAAAAATGTTCACTCGAGCGCACCATGCGCCTCGTGTAACCATGCATATAACAAAATTGCCTCTTTCAAACAAAGTGTAATGCCACGCGAAAAAAAAGTCTGCTTCGATGTCATGACTTTCATCACAGTAAAGAACATGTATTTTGGGGCAACAGTTTCAAGGAGAGATATCCTGGGGCGACAGTTTAACAGACATATATTGGGGGGCAGCAGTTTGAAAGACATATCTTTGGGTGACAGTTTGAAAGACAGCTTAATTTTTAAAAAAAACAATACAATTTTTTTTTTTAATTTAAAAAAAAATAATAATCAAGTATAAATTTTAGTCTGAAAAAAAAAAAATATATATACATGCTGATGATGATGGAGTCTCCTGTCGGACCCACGGATGAGTAAGCAGACAGGCTTATCTGTCGGTGTGTGTCCTCATATGGGAGAAGAGGACAGTTCTGGATGCGCAGCACTTCCAACAGGTGTTGCAAAGGGAAACGTCTCCAGAAGTTGAGCCCTGCTTCCTTCGCTCACGCTTCTCCTTAATGGTCAGCGTTCTCTTGTTTTCAAACGTCTTTATGCCACTAGAGCACAGCATCCTCCAGCGAGAGCGGTCAAGAGCATCAGTTTCCCAGGAAGCGATGTCTATGTCAAAGGCTTTGACTTCCTCCAGCTGGATTTCACCGGCAAACCTGGTTTCGCTCAGGGCTGCTATGTCCACCTGGTAGCGGTCAAGCATTCTAGCAATGAGCGCTGTGCGCCTTTCTGGTCTGTCGTCTCTGTCCAAAAGGGTGCGAACATTCCAGGCACCCAGAGTCACGGCATGACTCCTGGTTCTTTTCTTTGGTTGTTTTCGACCGCTAGTGTTAGATGTCCAAGTAGGTGCGGTTTCCAACTAGGTACTAGTTGAGGCAGGCTTTGTTTAGGGATCCTTTTATCTCCCCTTCCCCGTGTGGGGAGAGCAGTGCTGTCCCTAAAAATGGTTGCTCTGACGCTCTGGGAGGATACGGGCGCCGTATCTGCCCCAGTCTGCGGCGGACGACCATCACCCCACAGCCGCCTGCGTGCAGAGTCGTGACTAGGAACTGCCAGCAGCATCCTCTGCCTGTCTCCGTTGCCACTTCTCCATCGCCGCAGGGCTTGGGATGAACTCTTGCCCCGCAGGTCCAGTATCCCCAGAAACATGGAATGAACTTTTTATTCTGTGTTCTAAAACCTCCCCCCACGCACGTGTAGCTTTCAACTCCAGATTACCTGCCAGAGGGGAATCATCTTTTCAACAATGGCATAACGCCCTCAAACCTAAATCTAAAAGAAATATGTAAAAAAAAAAAAAAAAAAACCCAATAAAAACAACAACAACACAGTATTGTTTTCATTGACAAATTTCTTCTTTTTGCGTCTGACACAGGTCTGTACAGCAGTACAAAGCACACGAATACCAGAGGAACAGCAAGACTTGCTGAAAATCACAAAACCCTGTGGCGAAGAGCATCCCAGATAGAAGTCAAAGGTCCCATTAAAACCTATACCAATTGCAGATCCGACTCTCCTCTGAATTCGTTTCCACATGTCTCACCCCCGTCCTACCCTCAGAGAGTACCAAATTCTAGGGAATATTACAACTCCTTACCATTCAACCAAAAACCAAGAGCGTCGTCCTGTTGGTCAGATATCCGAACATGATATCCCCACCCATGCAGTGATCTTGGCATGCGCTGCATTGGCGACGACACGGTGCATTTACAGGCTCGTGTTTTAATTGTTTTAGTCTGCAGTTTGTTTCCAGTGCCCTCAGTATGCAACATGTTTAACGACTGTGTCGAGTTTAGTTTGGTGTGAGTGCTGTTGCTGTTTCTGCTTGTGTGTGGCTGCTTTTCCCAGTCGACGGTTGACAACAATGTCCGGGTTCTTCCGCTCCTCCATTACAACATGGCGGACCTGCTTCGGCTTCGTGATTCGGAGGCAGCGATGATCAGGCCTCAGCTGGATTTACCTAAGGAGCTGAAGCTTCGTAGGAGAGGACGAAAGGGTGGAATTAGAGCCAGGAATATGATCAGACAGAACAAACCTTATCTGTCATCTGTGATACAGGGAAATGTGCAATCGATCAAAAAGAAAATGGACGAACTTTCCGCTTGTACCCTCTCTTTCAGTGATTTTAAAACATGCAGTCTAATGTGTTTCACTGAAACTTGGCTTGACAGTTTTATACCTGACACATTTGTAGCTCTAGATGGTTTTGCTTTATTCAGGGGGTGGGGGGATAGAACAAATGAGGCAGGGAGGAAAGGGGGAGGGTGTGTGTGTGCATATGTAAATAAACAGTGGTGTCATCCCTATAACATTTCTGTTGAAAGTAAACTTTGCTCACCTGCTCTGGAGGTCATGACCCTTGGACTGAGGCCTTACTTCCTGCCAAGAGAGTTTTCGCACGTGCATTTGTCACTTGTAGATGTTCACCCACGTGTCAATATCAGCGAAGTTGTGAACTCACTTGCTGGTCATATGTATGGCTCGACACAAAGGCACCCGACTCGTTGAAAATTTTAACTGGTGATTTTAACCCCTGCTGTCTTAGTAAATCAGTTTCGAATTTTTACCAACATGTTACTGTACCAACACGCAAGGACAAGACTGTTGACCTGTTTAACGTGCGAGACTCTTACACATCTCTTCGGCTGCCACCCTTTGGAGGATCTGATCACAACCTGGTGCACATGATTCCACGCGACAGACCCCTTGTTAAATGGCAAGCGCCTGTGACGAGAACAGTTCGTGATTTGTCTGTTGACGCCGTTGAGACGTTGAGGGGCTGTCTCGATAGCACGGACTGGAATGTGTTTGTGGATGCAGCAGAAGATGTGTGTGCTGTGACAGAATACATTAAATTTTGTGAGGACTGTGTCGTTCCAGGTAAAGAAATATTATTTTCCCAAATAACAAACCATGGATTACCAAAATGATTAAAACAACACTTAATATAAAGGAAAAAGCTTTTTTTTTTTCTTCTTTTTTTTTTTTTTTTTTTTAAACAAAGACAAGGATGAACTGAAAGAGGCACAGAAAAATGTCAAAATATAATTAAAGAATGGCAAAGAAGAGTACAAACGCAAAATAGAAGCTAAATTAATTGGTAATGATATGAAAGGGGGTTTGGGAAGGGTTGAATTTGATGAGTGGGTACAAAGCTAGAAAGGGAGAAACAGAATCGGTAACGACTTGTTCAGCTGAGGAAGCAGACAAACTGAACGCATTTTATGCACGTTTTGACTGTCATGATTTCAGTGACGATAGAACAGAGCTGACTGATTTCCTGACCAAGATTCCCTCAGACCAACAAGGGGAGAGAATAGTTATCTCTGAGGACGACTTCTCAAACAATTAAAGAGTATTAAAAAAAAAAAAAGAAAAAAAAGCTGGGCCGGATTGTGTCAAAACGATCACCCTCAGTCACTGTGCAGAACGACTTTATAAAATTTTAACTATGATTTTTAATCAGTCTCTGAACCAGCAAGGATTCTGAAAGAGTTAAGTGAAGAGCTAGCAGAACCGCTATGCATATTGTTTAATAAATCAGTTGAACAAATGGTAATGCCAGATGACTGGAAGATGGCTACAGTAACGCCAACATTTAAAAAAGGTACAAGAACTGACCCTGGAAACTATAGACCTGTTAGTTTGACTTGTATAACATGTAAAGTTCTGGAATCATATGTAAGAGATACTATTGTTGATCATATGACAGAAAATTGTTTGTATGCGGAATGCCAACACGGATTTCGGAAACACAGATCATGTGTAACTCAGTTACTAGAAGTCATGGAAGACTTCACACAAATGATAAACAGGGGCGAAAATATTGATGTGCTTTACTTAGACTTTAAGAAAGCTTTTGATTCTGTGCCACACCAGAGATTATTAAAAAAAAAGAAAAAAAAGATAGAATCTTATGGAATGTCAGGAAAAGTATTAAATTGGACTAGGGATTTTCTCACAAACCGAAAACAAAGAGTTAAGGTGGGAGATAGTTATTCAGAGGAAGCAATGGTCCTTAGTGGAATTCCACAGGGTAGTATCTTAGGACCCATACTTTTTGCATTCTTTATAAATGACTTGCCTCAAACAGTATCAAGTGTATGTAAATTTTTTGCAGACGACACTAAACTTTACTGTTCACCAAGTTCACGACATATAATGCAAAATGACATTGACTCCTTGATAGAATGGTCGGAAAAATGGAACTTATACTTTAATGCTTCCAAATTCAAAGTATTACACATTGGTCGAACAAACCCAAAACATAACTATGTAATGAAAGACGACGACGAAATAACCAATATTGTGAAATGTGAAGAGGAGAAAGACTTAGGAGTGACGTTTGATAAAGACTTACTGTTTGACAGACATATTAACCAAGTTGTTAACAAGGCAAATCAAAGGCTGGGTATTATTAAACGTACTTTTTCGTTTATTGATAAGGATATTTTTCTCCGACTTTATAAAGCTCTTGTAAGACCTCTCTTGGAGTATGGTCTCCCTGCCTGGTGTCCTAGACTAATACGTCAATCAATTACTATTGAAAGAGTGCAAAGACGTGCTACTAAACTGGTGCATGAAATTAAGGATTTGTCTTACGAAGAAAGACTGAAATTCCTAAAATTACCCTCAATGAAAGCAAGACGAAAACGAGGAGATTTGATTCAAGCCTATAAGATCTGTAATGGTATAGACGATATCAAAAAAGATCACTTCTTTGATTCACCGCCAGATACTAATATGGAAACAAGAAACAGTGTTGATAAAATTAATAAACAGAGACATAACAATAACACAAGGAAATTTGCTTTCAGTTATAGGGTTACTAACGACTGGAACAAACTAACCACTAACATCAAGTATGCTTCCAATACTTACAACTTCAAGAACCTTATCGATAATTACAAAATTTTAAAAGACATCTGGTTTGACTTTGATAGTCCAAGATAACTGTAACTGGGTCTATTTAGACTGAGACAAGACTGATAACGACATAGCATAAAGAAGGCCTTGAGGCCTTGTGCTAATCATAAATGAGATGGGGCGTAAAAAGCCGTGAGGCTACGATGATCAACATCAGCCCCTAACCTGAACCTGAACCTGAACCTGAACCAGAGTAAGATTCCCTCCATTTGTGTCGTTTTTGTCCCCAAGAAAACACCAGTTAAGTACATGAACGACCTCCGCCCTGTGGCTCTAACATCTGCCGTAATGAAAATATTTGAGATAGTTCTGATTCAATTGCAGAGATTCGTGAAGGATTTTTTTAGACCCGCTACAATTTGCATACAGGAGGGACAGAAATGTTGATGATGCTTTGTTGATTATGTTGAATAAGATGTATGAATATTTAGACAAGTCTGGTACATATATCCGTTTGATGTTTTTTGATTTGTCGAGTGCTTTTAATACTATTCAGCCCCACCTTTTAGCTAAGAAGCTTTTACAGATGAAAGTTGACTCTCTGACTGTTTTATGGATTCTAGACTACCTCACCAACAGACCCCAATTTGTTAAAATCAAAGACTCTGTCTCCAGTATTTTATGCACTAACACTGGTGCACCCCAGGGTACAGTGCTGTTACCTTTCCTTTTTACTCTGTATACAGCTGACTGTCGAAGGGGCGCAGAATCCTGTCCACTCGTCAAGTTCGCTGACGATTCAGCGCTGACAGGACTTTTAACTGATGAGAAAGAGACAGAGTACAGACAGGAAATCGACAATTTTACCACTTGGTGCTAACTACCTAGAGTTAAATGTCAACAGAACTAAAGAACTTGTCATTGATTTCAGGAAGAAGAAACCCAGAACTAATTAAACTGTCATCAAGGGAGAGGCTGTTGAACAGGTTAATACTTACAAGTACCTTTGGGTAATTCTGGACAGCCAATTATCATGGAATGAAAAATCAAATGCACTTGTGAAGAAAGTAAACAGTCGGTTGTATTGTCTCAGGAAATCAGGATCTTTTAATGTATGCAACAAGATACTACAAACGTTTTATTGTTCTGTTGTTTCTAGCGTTTTGTTTTATGGTTCAGTATGTTGGGCGGTAACGTGACCAAACAAGACAAAGACCGATTCGACAAACTTCTTAAAAAAGCAAATGGGGTGGTGGGCAGAAAACAGGATAACTTTGACACAGTTTACCGAAAAAAGATGGCAGGTAGATTTTGCTCAATTTTAAATGACGAAGCTCACCCTCTTTTCTCGGACTTCAACACCAAACGGGAAAACAGAAGGGATAGGTTTCGAGCACCCCGTGCAAGAACAACACGCTACAACTGTTCTTTTATCCCAACAGCAATCCGAACATACATCCTCGACAGGCAGTACACACTTTACTGACATAACCATTGGTGCCATTTATTTGCTGTTATGTGTGCACGGTGTAAGTGTGTGTGTGTGTGTGTGTGTGTGTGTGTGTGTGTGTGTGTCCTTTACTCTTCTCTTCCATTGTATCATTGTATCATAAACGTTATCTTGAATACTGTTGTATTCACTTTTTCTTTTCCATGATTAAAACACTCAATGCTTGGCCAATATCCGTTGATTTCAAAGTAGGTTATCTGAATATCAATCATATCATCAACAAACTAGCTGATGTATCCCATGTCCTTTCAAACTCCAGAAAATAATTTCAGAAATTCGGATTTGCTGAATCAAGACTAACAGACCATATTTTGGACTCTGATTTACAATTAACAGACTATCGTATTATTCGTAATGACCCAGCGTGCGCTAGAGAAACAGGCCTTGTTGTACACACTGAACAAAACATTAACGTAAAACGAATTGAATCACTCGAAAATCATGAAGATGAATCTGTATGGATCGAAATACGCTTTAAAAATCAAAACCTATCCTACTCAGCTTTATCTACAGAAATCCAGCTGAACATGTAACTAGTTGGATAAATACGTTTTTGCTGATGATGGAAGAAGCTTCTTTGTCTTCAGGTGAAATGATACTATTAGGTGACTTTAATATTGACTTACTTAAATTAAACAAGCGCTGGACAATAATTTATGAATCATTTCACCTAACGCAATTAACTGACTTACCTACGAAAGTTACTGCAACGTCAAAAACACTTATAGATCATATAATTACATGCTTCATCAACAAACTCCATAACAGAAGTGTTCCCCAACGTTCGGCTGCGGTGACCAATCTCGTTTCACGTGGTCCAAACGAGGTTTAAGAATTCCTGCACATAGACATAAAACTGTTAGCTATAGAGATTTTAGACAGCTTGATAAGGATTTATTTCTACAGAACTTGATACATTCCAGTATGTCAGCTGTTCATCAATTCTCTGATCCTGAAGAAGCACTTGAGGTTTGGTATCATAATTTTCTTAATGTATATGATAACCATGCTCCATTCATAACAAAACGTGCCAAATGCTATCCTAAACAGCCATAGATTACTAAAAACATTGATGATAAGATTAAGGGAAGAGACTTGTCTCTCTCAGAAGGTAGGAAAGATGAAATTCAGAAAACAACGAAAAGATTACTTTCAAGAACTTATTTCCACAAAATCCAATAATAAATTAATTTGGAAAGCCATAAATCTGTTAAATAATAACATAATAATACGCAATCCACAACAACTAACGACTCAGCAGAAAACCTGAATACACATTTTTGCAATGCAGCTAACTCAACAGTAGGGACAAATCCCTTAATTCACTGGATATTCTCGAAACCTTTTGTAGAAAAAAACCCCAAAAAACAAAAAAACTTTTGTAACACAAAAATATTTCATCACACCTTGATATTCCTCTATGGATGTACATGAAGTTTACTATGCTCTTTCCCACTTAAAGCAAACAGGTTCGAAAGTTCTTGATAGTATATATGGAAAGATATTAAAACTCTTTGCTCCTATAATTGCCGAAATACTTATATCTATAACAAATGTATATCACTCACACACACACACACACACACACACACACACACACACACACACACACACACCCTAATTTTTTTTAAAGTCTCCAAAGTAGTACCCATTTTTAAGTCAGGTGACTGTACAGAGCCTTACAATTACATACCAATTTCACTCTTATCAATATTTTCAAAACCTTGGAAAAACACATTAACAAACATATCCTCAATCACTACAAACTATTTCATCCAAATCAATCTGGTTTCAGGTCCAAGCACTCCTGTCATACAGCACTCACTTAGTCGAACAATGGATCACAAATATAAACAATAATGAAATTACTGGTGTTCTCGTGGTGGATTTTATGAAGGCATTCGATGTGATAGACTGCACTCTTCTCTTAAAAAACAAAAAAAAATTATATGGCTTTTCTGGGAATACACTTGAACTCGTATCTTCATTTCAGACAGAAGACAAATTGTACCAGTTAATGAAACGCAATCCTCTTTACAGTCTGTTATGGAGTTCCCCAAGGTTCAATTCTTGGTCCAATATTATTTGCTATCGATATAAATGATTTGCCTCTATTTATTAATGCATTATGTGGGGTGTTTGCAGACGATACAACGATACATACATACCACACTACAATAGACAAAGTGTACTATTCTCTTCAACAAAGCATTAATAACATAGTTAAATGGTCTAATTTAAATCACATGCGTCTCCATTCAAAGAAAACGAAATGTCTCATACTCACCACCAGACTGAAACGCCAAACTTTTCACACAAACTTCTGCTTCTTTCCATAAATGGTTAACCAATAGAAGAAGCTGATAATCATAAAATTCTTGGAGTCACCATTGATAACAACTTATCTTGGTCCAATCATATTATGTCATTATGCAAAACTCTATTCAAAATGATTTCTCTGTTATTTAGAATTAAACGTTTTCTTGATTTGCTTTGTTGAAAATTTGTGTGTGTGTGTGTGTGTGTGTGTGTGTGTGTGTGTGTGTGTGTTTTGTTTTTGCTTATATTGAATCACATATCAACTATGCGTCAACACTCTGGGATTCAGCTAGCGATAATGTACTAAAACCTTTACTAAGTCAGCTGTTAAATTAATCCTTCTGAAATCTTCATCACTGACTGCTGACGACTACAGACCTTAAATATTCTTCCCCTAAAGCTTAAGCTTGAACACAACAAAGCATTTTTATGTTTAAAATCATGTCTAATCATGCTCCATCTTTGAGAGACAGATTACCCACCACACTAGTCCGTCACACCAAAACCAATATCCCCATTCCAAGAGTAGATCTGTTTAAATCCAGTCTCATTTATTCATGAGGCTGTTAATGGAAAAATATTTCATGCAATTTTAATGGTCAGAAAAACATTCAAGAATTTTTTTTTTAAATTGCCATACACACCTTGTGAACAAATATGTCAACAATCCTACTTAACTTGATTTTATCTTATTGAATACGCATATAGTTTAGTTGTATGTCTAACCACTGTTGCAGTACTTAATGATATACAACAACAATCAGTGTCCTACATACTTCGTGTTTTTTTGTTTGTTTTTGTTGTTGTTTTTGGGTTTTTTGTTGGGTTTGTTTAGTTTTGTTTGTTTTTTGGTTTTTATTTCGGGCCGGGGGGGGGGGGGGGGGTGGGAGGGATTTTTGATGTTTTGTTTTTCATTTCCTTTTTTTTTTCCATACTATGATATTTGTATCAATATTATGTACAGGTGGACGTTTTTAAATGTGCCTGCGAATGTCCTTACTTCTACATTTCTTTCTTACTTTGTGAATGTTTTGATTTATTTTCATTTTCATTTTCTATTTGCCCTGAGGGCTGGATGAAAAAAAGCACGCATATGCTTATTCCACTTCCCTCAATAAAAAAAAAAAATCGCTCGTTCTCTCTCTCTCTCTTTGGAGCCGATTCGCTTCACGGGCCACGCTGGCGTAAGTGCAGTCCGTAGATGAGTGGGTGATCGCTGGTCATTTTCTACCTGGCCAGTCGCTGGCTTGAGCATTCTCTCTCTTGCTGTGTTGCAAGCAGACTGTGTGTGTGCCTTGTCCCAGAGGCTGGCGTCATCACCATATCGCTTGCGCGGTTTTCTTCTTATTCGCATCTTTGTTTTCTCTATTCACTTTGTTTTCCTCTTCTTCTCATCTTTATTTTCTCTTATATCTCCTTGAAACTATTGTATATAAAACAATGGAAAAACTTTTTTGTGACTGGCATCTACATGTTCCTGGCCTGCGCGGGGATTCTTTTCTCTCCTTTAATTCAGTAAATCAACAATCAGTAATTCTTTTGTACCTTCCACTCGGCTACAAAAGTGGCGTCGCCGACAGGATAAAGATCCACAACAAAATAGGTATATAAAAAAAATCTCCCTTTTAACGCTTTAATTCTTTTATTCAAATCAAATTCATCCCTAAACCACATCCCTTTACCACTAAGTGTATTGTGTTAAAACTTGGCGCTGTGAGCAAGGATGTTGTAATTCTTTAAATCTCATAAAAATGAAGGCCCCTTGCCAAGCTAACGCTATCACATATAGATAGATGATAGATAGATATCTCTCTTTGAGACAACATATATGTCATATACTGTCGATGAAAAAAGTTTATCGGTTGTGTCGTTTTGCACCGCATATGATTGCACATGAACCTGAGACCATACGGGCCGATTAGGTTTCTTAGCGGAACAGTCACAGGCCATTAGTCGGGTAACAGCTGAGGTTTTCTGTTCGAACCGAAGGAGAGGAAAATCAGTGGGCATCTCCATTTTGTCTGTCAAACTGTTCAAGATGAAGCCGTTTTCTATTTGTGAACTGACTGGTAAGTGTGTGTGTGTGTGTGTGTGTGTGTGTGTGTGTGTGTGTGTGTGTGTGTGTGTGTGTGAAAATAAAGAAAATTTTCGAACAGTTCACAGAGAGAGACAGAACTGAATTAAATTGAATAATTTCATTTTCTGAGGGGAAGAGAGTAAGCAAGACAACGGTTGTTTTTTTTTTCATCCAGCCCTCTAATGGGAAACAGTAAATTAAACCAAAGGGGGGACTCATTATATCAATAAAGTATACACATTATAATTATGGATACATAAATAGTTATTTGGCATTTGCAACACTACATAGAACAGAGTAAGAGGAGAGAGATATTGAGAGACAGACAGACAGACAGAGAGAGAATACAATACATGAAAATTATTGTATGTGAAGATAATGATCAAGCAATATAAAAAAACAAAAAAACTTGAAGTTAAAAAAAGCATGCACATGTTACAAAAAACAGTGATAGAAATAACGCTATTTGAATAGTTGCAGGAGCAATAAACAGTTTTAGGGAGAGTGACAGGGAGAGACAGAGATACAAAGACATATATATGGCGTTTTATAAGATTTATAATGCCTGTCAATATCATGAAATATATGATTGCAAAAACATGTGTATGCA
This sequence comes from Babylonia areolata, assembly GCF_041734735.1. Classification (NCBI taxonomy): domain Eukaryota; kingdom Metazoa; phylum Mollusca; class Gastropoda; order Neogastropoda; family Buccinidae; genus Babylonia; species Babylonia areolata. The sequence goes on along the minus strand of NC_134876.1, from coordinate 95,342,697 downwards.
TATATACGTGAAAACATAAGTCAGTGTAAATTTATCATCATTAGAAGAATAAAAGAGAGGGAGAGGGAAGAGGTGTGTGCGTGCGTGTGTGTGTGTGTGTGTGTGTGTGTGTCGCTACAGCTGACAGATTGACGGACTGACGGATGAACGATGACAAAGAACACAACGACGAATCTGTCAGCTCTCCTCAGCAGTCGGAACAACCAAAATCTACAGGGAATTATAACATTTATTCCAAAACAAACAGCAAACAAACAAAATGTTATTTTGGTATTTACGAATACGAAATTCAACAAACGAAACAATACTGACACAGCTACCACTCTCACGCTCTTACAAACACACAAAAATATAGTCTGCTGTGCTTAATGCACCAGCGGTAAGGAATGGATGGGATTAGGGAGATAGTTGGGGGGGACAGCGCTTCACTCTTAACCACAGCCGACGCGAACAAGTCCTTCCAACAGACGCTGTTGTCGCCACCGCCGCAGAACACAGTACCAGTCCCGCACCATGCAGACCTCCCTCCAGCCCACAGCCGCAGCCAGCAGAGGAGTGGACCCAGGAACAAAGGGAAAAACCTGAGAATGGCAAAGCGGCAGCGTTGCCTCCTAAAAGACGCCAGTCGCACCCAACCTATCATCCCGCCCATTCATCCTGCCACTGCATTAACTCATTTGAACTTTAACTCGATTTCATTTAATTCTTCTCATGACAATAAACATTTATCAGTGACATTTCACATTGTTCACTTCAGACTAAGAGAATAAAGAATAATTTGAACACAACCGCAATGATGGGAACACACATATTCACGGCATCTCTTGATAATAACATGCAATGAATATGAATAGCTCCAGCAAATACAAAACAAACACACGTATACACAGCCTCTGTCATTCGTTCCATCACCACCATTCCTGCAAGTCTCAACGACCAGCTGACCAAGGAAAACATCACACAGTCTCTCTCCTCAGACAGGTTATGTGAAATACCTCGGACCGTTACAACGCCTGCCGATAAAACGACGAAACCTGCTGCTACACCACAGCAGAAGACATGGGGAAATCACCCCTCCAAACCCCTGGTCGCATGTGACTCCAACAGCAGTTGACAATGCAGTGCCAGACAGATACAAAAACACCAAAATAACTCACTGAAGCGAGTTGCTCCGCACGTGGGTAGCGGGCCGAACACGTTGCCTGCCTACCTGGCGGTTTACAAAAAATAATACGTCAGCTTAGTGGAGTCTTTACATTCAGTGACAGTGTGTGTGTTTTTTGTTGTTGTTGTTGTTGTTGTTGTTGTTGTGTGTGTGTGTGTGTGTGTGTGTGTGTGTGTGTGTGAAAAGAGAGAGGAGGAGATAGGCAAAGAGAGAGATTGTGAAATCTCTTCTGGTAAGTCAGTTTACGTATGTTATGCAAGCAACTAGTTTGCCAGACCATATTCTTACGAAAATAATCAAAACTCTTTACAAGTTCATTTGGCAAAGAAAACACACAAATAGAAAAGCATATGAAAAAAAAAAAAAGAAGGTAGTGGAAGGAAATAATGACACAGGGGGATTAAGAATGATAAATATGGTCAATTTACAGAAGTGTTTTTATCTGCAATGGGTTGGAAAACTTTTCAACACTGCAGACGAAAACTGGAGTTGCATCCCAAAATGGCAGTTTAAACAATTTGGAAAATGGCCAAAGGTTCTCGACGTAAATTGCAGACCTAATCAACTAAAAGAAATTGACAATATTGCAAACGAATTCTGGAGAAAAGTTCTCCGTACATATTTAGAAATCAAACCAATAGAATCAGCAGGAAACATACATTTTCTCAATTGTCAAAATCGACTTTTGTGGAATTATAGTCTCATACAATTTGAGAAAAAAGTATTATTCTTTCCTAATTGGTCTAAGATTTGAATAGACAGAATTACGGATGTGATTAAAATAGAAGATAAAAGACCATACACATTGGAGGAAATCCAAAGGAAAGTACTTCAAAACAATGCTGTCACTTATTTTGAATATCATGCTTTGATGAATGCTATTCCAGCAGAATGGATCAGACAGGCAGACACACAAATTCACGCTTTGACAAATGAAAGACATTTTGCAAACAATTTTAACAATAAACCAAAAGTAATATCAAAATATTTAGATAATCAAACAAATGACAGAGATACAAGAAACCCGTGTGCATGTGGATTCTGGAAAAGAAAATTTGGCACTAAATTAAATAAAGATATCTGCCTAATCCCTCATTTTGCAACAAAAGAATTAAGACTGCGTTAACTGCAATGGAAGATCCTCCATAATATACCCCCAACAAACATTCTGCTACATAAAATGAATGTGACTGATGACTATAAATGCACGACATGCAAAGATGTTGTAGATTTTTTGATTTTTTTGAATGCCCAAATGTCAATATTTTTTGGAAAGCAATTGAATGTTTTTTAGCAGTAACATTGGAAAAAAAAAGTACAACTGACAGTAAACGAAGTCTTGTTTGGTTTTCAAAACAAAAATAATAAAAACTACACGGTAAATACTATAAACAGAATAATACTTATTGGAAAGATGTGTATAAGTATTGCTAAGAAAACTAAAACAGCATCTCCAATCTTTGTAATTTTTAAACAGCAAGTCTCACGTCGAAAAATACAGTTCATATAGGTACAGAATAAACATAGTGCTTGACAACACTCTGCATATACATGGCATAAAATATTATATCTAAATGTATATGAAAACTGCAATGACGTTGTTGACTAAGGTCGTAGCAGCAATAATTATGCATCTAAATAATATCATCATTTCTCTTCAGCTCCTCCTCCTCCTCTGAGTACTGATTATCATTATCATTATTATCATTATCTTTTGAGAAAGAACTGGGTGAAACTGTCACAAACAAGACACACTAATGCATAAAGAAACCCAGACATACGTATGCACTTGCAGAACATTAAAGTACTCAACAAATGTCCATCATTAGAAAACCCACACAATTTGAATATTTCGCTTTGTTACCACCAATATTACTGTCATTATTAGTATGATATCATTATTTATTTATTCATGTATTCATTTATTCCTTTTTATCTTTTTTTTAATCTCAGGCAATGAAGAAAGGCACATGCAGAGCAGGGCACAAAGTATTTAAAAAAATAAAAATAAAAAAGGGGAACCCCCCCTCCCGAAAAAAAAACAACGGTAACGATAATAACAAATATCTACATAAGAATCGGGGAGAGAACACAAGTTTTCCTTACCTGTAGAAATTAAGTCAAAAGACCAATGTGTATTCGAAAGTCTTTTTGCTTTTATTGATCCACACGATATACGTCTTGAAGCAAGGCGCGTCGCAAGCAAAGTGGCGACAATTTTAAGTGAGTTCTTCACACATGTCTCTTTGTGAAGGTCAAGGTATTCGTGTCAGGGTTGTGTGTCTCATCAGGGCCGTAACTCTCCGTTTTCACGTGCTCACGTTGAGCTGTGTAAGTTGTCAAATGATGTGTCCACCTCCATGTCTTCTGCGTTTCGCAGATTATGATTTTTATAGCCTACATTTTTGTATTGCCAAACCTAAAATTGTCTCGCATGTTCAGAATCTATAAATACGACTCACTTTGTTGAAAAAAAGAGTTGTATTGTTTTAAAAAATGAATGGAGGATGAAAAAATTCATCAGTAATACATTGTTTTAGCATTTCTATAAAAAGAATGTGAAGACATCTGTCACATGATTTATTATGTCTGTATTGTCTCAAGAAATATATATTTATTTATCTATGTATTTATCATGATGTCTTATTATAACGCATATTCTTGAATCTCTATGCGCTTTACAATATCATGTCATTTCCAACATTGTCTGTTGCGTGTTTCCATGACACTTTTCATTTATCTTTTCTTGTCCATTTGCAGGTAATCCTGTATAACGACCACAGCAGAAATATGTTGATGAATGAATGCAAGATTTGTGGAATGGATGAGTGAGAGATGGGGAATTAAAAAAAAATGTTGAAAAAAAATGAACTGTACATTTCTGGATGGATCCAGCCAACGGAAACTGACAGCCTAACCTCACTTTGTCATGAAAAAAAAGTATATATGAATGTAAAAATAAAAAGAGGGGGGAAAAATACAACTTCCCACCACCACGATTAAAAACGGATGTGGCGTCACCGAACCGCCACAGCGCATGACAGACAGCCCACATGATGACGAGCAGCCGCGCCCCTGTCCTGTGTCAAGTTTCCGCCCAAAAGAATTCATCCAAAAACACCAAGAGGAACTGTTGTGTGGTCAAGTGGAGGAAAAAAAAAAAGAGAAAAAAAAGGGCACAAAACAGTGGCCTACAAGGATTGGCCTAAGCTTGAGACAATGTCCCCAGTGTGGCTTTCCCATTCTATCGATAGCATCATCAACTTATGCTGGACATTTCACGGAGATCTCAGTGTCCGGTAAAAGCAAGGAGTTAATTGGACGAAAGTGACCCCCACCTGCCCAGTGTGACAAAACAGTGGTTTGGGGACCAAAACACTTTGTGAAGGAGAGGCTCGCTTGGAAAGGCGAGGGAGTGGGGGAAAGGGGCAACATTGGGTAGGGGTGGGGGGCAGGTACCCGCTGCACTGTACTGTGTATACCGTGGTTTATTTTCTATTCATGCTTTGAGGAAGTGGCACGTGTTTCCGTCCGTTCAGCCCTATGCTGTGTACATGTATACCTGTTCAGTGATACTTCTACTTGTTGATTAAGACGTCTGAATTCTACTTGAATAAACTGTGTGACTGTTATGGAATTCTGGCAGAGAAGCGTCAGGATGTACTTAATTTTCCTAACTCAGTTAAAGTTTTGAGTTCTGAAAGAGAGAGAGAGAGAGAGAGAGAGAACACTGAACACTGAAATGTTTTAATGAATAGGCCATTGGCCCATGTCAATAGGGGTGGTTACAAGTCCATACAGAGGTACAACACAAACATTTTACAATTAGCAACGTACTTTCAAAGCCTTGTCAAGGAACACAGCCAAGCACACAATCAAGAATTTCGCTCGCAAAACAGCAATGTCATATTTAGCAAGGATGGGGTATTGTAGTACTTAGAGGGGATATGCTGTTGTCTCAGATCAGCATATTTAGGACATTGTAACACGAAGTGAACTTCTGATTCTTTTTGAGAATCACAGAAAGGACAGGACAGCTCATCATCCGTTACATTACGTTTGAAACATAATTTGTGTATATTGTGACACACCAAGTCGTAAACGTATTGAGTTAGTTCTGGCTTGAATATGTTTCAGCTCCAATAAATAAAATTATGGTGAAAGTACAAGACTACTTTTAAAAGTACGAAAAATGAGAAACGCTCACTATTTAAGAGCTGTAAAGACCGATGTTCTTTGTAATCGTTTACCAGTTGTTGTTGTTTTTTTTAAAGTGCTAAGAAATTCCTTTTCACTCCCGACCCCATAATTCTCCCAAACATCCTGAAATCCATATTTATATAACATGAAACAAACAGGTGTGTGCCATGTATTCCGATTTTGTTGATGGATAAATAGCAACATTTTATATGCTTTTAGTGGTAACCGATGTTCTAGATGCACCTCGAGTACATATTAATGTACAAGGGAAATCTGCCCAGTTCACCGCAAACCATTGCATTTGGTGTTTTAACACACATTCAAGAACCGTTTTAGTGCAAATGTATGCACTTTCTCTATTACATCAAGATTTGCTATCAGACCCCAAACTTACGTCCCGTAGCTAAGCATTGGTTGTATTTGCGCATCAAATAGTTTTAAAAAATTGGGGGGCATTTTTCACCAATTGATCGAAATAACCTGAAAATATTAATCACCCCATTTTTTGCACTGCCAACCATATCATGTAATGTATGAGAAAAAGTTAGTTTTGTTGAAAAAATGACGCCCACATACTTATACATGTTTACGACTATCATTTTAGATTTTCCATAAAACCACTTTTCATTTTCCGATAAGTACCCACCATTTCAAAACACAACAACATTAGACTTGTCGAGGTTCACAATCAAGCCAAGACTCTTTGCTGTATCATAGAGCACATTCAGTTGATATTGCAGACCAATTATCGAGTCAGATATCAAAATTATGTCATCAGCAAACATTAGAATTAGTATTTCTAGTACATCAGGTATCAGCTGAACACCATGCTTTCCTTTGTTAATTATTTCAGATGCTAATTCATTGATAAATAACGAAAATAAGACAGGACTGCACACTTCACCCTGTTTCAGGCCTGTAGCACGCATGAAAGTATCACACGGGCGTACAGCACTATCACTCGGGTGAAAAGCGTCGTTACTATCACTCGGGTGAAAAGCGTCGTTACTATCGTTACTCGGGTGAAAAGGTGCCTCAGTTATCACCCCCAGACCAATGCCACATGCGAGCGCACAAACGCCACGATAGCTCAGACTATCAGGGCTCAGTGTGACAATCATCCGCTCAACTGGCCTTCCCTTCTTCCTGGTATCGCTGCTGCTCTACGCACAGTGCCATGCACTGAATCAACTTGTTCTCTCCATTATTTGTTCTCTTCAAACAGGAATGCAGCTTGCCGATTGACACTGCGTTACGTTCTGATGATCTTCCAGCCTCCGCACAACCCTGTGTGGAGGAAATCATCGAAAACGCAGAAATGATCAAATCCATGGTGGAAGAGAACATTCATGAAGGTCAGCAGCGGTACAAATCGCAGTATGACAAAAAGAAAACCACTCCCCGCTATCAGGAAGGTCAGAAGGTATTGGTACAGTGTTCACACAATATTCCAGGACTCTCTGCTTAACTCCAACAGAAATATGACGGACCTTACTACATCACTAAAGTTCTGCCAGTTGATGTGTAGATACACCGTCACTACCAGATCAATAAACAGCATCGTTCTACTGTCAATGCTGTGAGACTCCGGCCATACGTTTCGCTGAGGATAGGCCCACAAACCCCTTTGATGAAGCAGAGATAGATGATACAGCGTCACAGGTGCACAACCAGGAAGAGAACGAAAGTTCTGACTCTGACACTATATCACCAACTCCAAACATTCCCAAACCCCTCAACCCAACTTCCCCACCAAGTTCACAATCCCATCATAGTACTGATGAAAAAGATGAAGAAACCTTTGCAGAGAAGATCCTTGCTTGCAATAATAAAGTCAAACATTACAAGATTAAATGGATGGGTTATCGAGACACTACTTGGGAGCCTGAGTCACACATTCCTGAACAGCTCATTCAGGAATTCCATGTCCAGAAAACCAACAAGAAACGTAAACGCCGTAAATAGGCACCACACGCAGTCCCATGGAGAGAGTAGCCACTCACCACATGTCCAATGTTCGTCTTGTTGTGTATACGTGATACTGGTATATGATTTTATGAGTGTGTCACATTATGTTATTGCTTCTGTATGCTATGTTATGTTTTTCGTATTTTCAGCACAGTATGATTGAGCCTTGCTAACAATGCCTTGTAAATACATGAGAGAAGCATGGTCGCTTCAGTTACAGTCATTCATGAAACACTTTGCTGCCATAACTAACCGTCAGTGCAGTCACTGGCCATGGTTGACATTCGTCTCCATTCAAGCGTAGCGGAGTGGATAGTTACAGCGTGTCTGAAAGCGAAGAGCTGAGTTCTGAGCGGTGGCTGGTCCATTGACATCTGTGATTTTCCCTTTCGCTATGTCGAGATTGGGCGTGTCATAAATCCCGGCTAAACTGAAAGACGCGAGTTACAAATTCAACCAGGATGCGATTAAAGTTGCATGATACGGTGGTCTCAGGAGATGCAATAAGGGTGGCGCGATGGCAGCCCTGTCGTTAATGTTTTCCAGGTAACAAAAAAAAAAAAAAAAAAAAAAAAAAAAGGGTCAGGTTCATATGGCACAACGTAAGGGTGTCGCTTTCATTGTATTCTGATTCAATTATACGGAAATCTTGCGCACTACAGATCACCAGCGGTGGTGATAACACTGTCTCATGATGATGCTTTCGTGATTTGTGTGTATACTGGTTTACAGTAGGTGAAGCGACAGGCAGCCTATATTGAAACCATGTTGGACTACACAGTCGATAACGATGAAGAGGGCAGTGCGCGAAGCAACCCTCACAAACAGTAACGCTTGATGGTTATCGGTGAAGAGGGCAGTGCGCGAGGCAACCCTCACAAACAGTAACGCTTGATGGTTATCGATGAAGAGGGCAGTGCGCGAGGCAACCCTCACAAACAGTAACGCTTGATGGTTATCGATGAAGAGGGCAGTGCGCGAGGCAACCCTCACAAACAGTAACGCTTGATGGTTATCGATGAAGAGGGCAGTGCGCGAGGCAACCCTCACATTACAGTAACGCTTGATAGATAACGATGAAGAGGGCAGTGCGCGAGGCAACCCTCACATTACAGTACGGTTTGGAATGCCTAAGCTGTCAGTGAACAAAAACAAATGTTATTCTATCACCTTTGCTGAGCTGGGTGATGACAACGTATTTACTTATGAATCAATATGTATAGTTGACAGTCCATGATTATGCCCTCTTTTTACAGTACTTCTTTCGCTCATGTGTTGTATGTGGATATTAACATGTTTATTGTGTGCAGGACCCCTCCTGTTGCTGGGACTCCTCGTCCTTATCAGTGAAGGACACTCTTTTCGCCGGTTAGAGTTGCTCAATCGATTCCATTTCGGCGCCGCATTTCGACATCATGGAAAGTTATATAATGATGTCGACACGTGGAGTCACACATTCGAAGTTCGTCTGACCCCCGTAGCTTTGCCGACACTACCAATCCCACCTTGCTCTAACCCCACGCCTTTCTTTTGAAGTTTCAAGTCGGTAATGCTTCAGCACTTCAATGAGTTAGCAACAAATATCACTAAGGATGTGCAAGCAACTTTTGAATTTGTTGAGCAGATGGTTGGTCGCTCGAAACCACCACCAGTTTCAAATTCCAGGTCGAAACGGGCTATCCTACCATTTGTGGGCGATTTAGCCAGTTCACTGTTCGGTGTCGCCACTTCTTCGGATGTTAGGAAACTTCAGAAACATGTGTCAAGACTGTATAAAATGCAGATTTCATCATCAGCTGGATCTGTCGCTTTTCTTAATAAAGTATCGTCTTACATGAAGACTTCAAACCACAGGATGGATAATTTAATAGGATCAGTCATGTCCATGCATTCACGCATGGGCAACATCACTGCCATACCAGAACAAGAGGACATCGCGAACCAACGTACACAACACGCAGTTCTGTCTCTTGTCCCCATAGTGTTCTCCAAGTTACAGCAGATTACTCGTCTGGAACGCCGACTGGAATCACTCCTGCTGGGCGTTAACTCTCTCACACACCGCCAACTGTCCCCAATGCTCATTGATCATAACACGCACGCTCGCACTCTGCTTGACATACAACGTACACTTTCACGCACTCACCCAGCCTTCAAAGTAGTTCATGTGGACCCTAGATATTATTACCATTCATCCCATGTCTTGTATGCAGGCCAGGTTGAACAGATATTGATAGTGACAGACGTTCCTATTGCCTCCACCACTACAAGCTTTGACCTTTACCAAGTAATGACGTTTCCTGTTCCCTTTAATGCTTCCAGCTCACATGCTACATTAGTAATTAATTTACCTGATTTTGTTGCTGTCTCTACAGACCAGCGTTATATCATAGAATTAACCACTTCTCAGATGTTGCTATGTCATGGGACTCATAACAAATTCTGTCCTGACAAGTTTCCTCACCGTGCTATTTCTGATCAATCTTGCGCTTCAGCTATGATACGAAAAACTGACGTTAGAAGACACTGTAAATTCGATTTTGTAGAAGCTGCTATTGTTCCCTCTATCATTGAGCTAGACGAAGGCACCCTGTTACTCACTAATATTTCAGACATAATTTTGAATTGTCATAATGAGGTAACCAGGAAACCAGGTTGCTCGTTTTGCGTAATGAAACTTCCATGTTTTTGTTCAGTTTTAGCAGGTAGTATTTCATTTTCCCCTCGCTTAGCGGCATGTCAAGATACATCCGCCATAACACTTGCCACCATCCCTGGTATTAACCTTGCCGTACTCCAGCAATTTTTTAACCACTCCAGTATTTCAGATGCTAACTCTGATCAAATATACCTTTCAGACGTTTCCTACTCCATTCCCCATTTAAGAATAGCATCAGCAGAAGCTTATAAACAGCATATCCGAAAAGATCAACGACTAAGAATGAGTCTCAATGCTATCACTGATCATATGAAACAAGGAAAAACTGTTTATCGGAAACTATTTTATGCTTATATGCTCTCAGGTGACTCATTCACATCCCCTAGTTCATGGCAATGGTCTCATATTCTGTCTTACATCTCTTGGGTTAGTTATTCTGCTGTTCATCAGCATGTTTGTTGTGTGTCGGAAACTTCGGTCCTTGTTACTGTTAGTTGCTGTTACCCACACCCCCACAGCTAGAGCTTCCAATCCCTTCTTGACCTGACAGACCCCAATCTTCCATCGGAATCGCGTAATCTCCCTGGTTTAGACGCAGAATCCCCTGTCCCCACCTCCTTTACTACAGTCGATCATTCCATTGTTTCCACCCAAGTTTTCATTTGTATTTTACTGATTGCTGTTATCATTCTACACATTAAAATGATGTCCATATCAATCTACATCCAGTACAGTGATGTCCTTATCAATGTACATCCGGTTCAGTGATGTCCTTACCAATCCACATCCAGTACAGTGATGCCCATATCAATCTACATCTAGGACAGTGATGTCCTTGCCAATCTACATCCAGTACAGTGATGTCCTTATTAATGTACATCCGGTTCAGTGATGTCCTTACCAATCCACATCCAGTACAGTGATGTCCATATCAATCTACATCTAGGACACTGATGTCCTTGCCAATCTACATCCAGTACAGTGATGTCCTTATTAATGTACATCCGGTTCAGTGATGTCCATGCAAATCTACATCCAGTTCAGTGATGTCCTTACCAATCTACATCCGGTTCAGTGATATCCTTATCAATCTATATCCGGTACAGTGATGTCCATATCAATCTACATCCAGTACAGTGATGTCCATATCAATCTACATCCAGGACAGTGATGTCCTTGCCAATCTACATCCGGTTCAGTGATGTCCATATCAATCTACATCCGGTACAGTGATGTCCATATCAATCTACATCCGGTTCAGTGATGTCCTTACCAATCCACATCCGGTTCAGTGATGTCCTTGCCAATCTACATCCAGTACAGTGATGTCCATATCAATCTACATCCGGTTCAGTGATGTCCTTACCAATCTATATCCGGTACAGTGATGTCCTTGCCAATCTACATCCGGTTCAGTGATGTCCTTGCCAATCTACATCCGGTTCAGTGATGTCCATGCCAATCTACATCCAATACAAACGGCGATGTCACCACTCTACATCCTTAACGGCTGACAATGTGGGGGCCTTTCTAAGTGTCTGGGAGAGTGTGTTATAAGTTGAAGGACCAACAAACGAAAAAGAACGTCTGCCATGTTTCTCAAGAAGGAATCGGGGAATGGCGAGGTGACCGGCATTTGAAGACCGCAATGATCTGGATTGCACATACGGGGTCAAGAGATCAGAAATGTATGCAGGGTACAGACCAAGAAGGGAACGGCAGAGTGTTGCTAATTCATACTCCACACGTGCACGCACTGGCAGCCAGTGAAGTTGCCTGAGAAGTGGTATGGCAAGGTCGAATTTACGCTTGTGGAGAACGATGCGTGCTGCATGATTCTAGGCTTTCTGAAGCCTCTCAAGCAAGCAGTCAGGGAGACCAGCGAACAGTGAGTTACAGTAGTCCATTCTGGACAACACAAAGGCAGACATGATGTCCTTGCCAATATTATATCCAGTACAAACATCGATGTCCTTGCCAATATTATATCCAGTACAAACATCGATGTCCTTGCCAATCTACATCCAGTACATACAGTGCACACATATATGATGAAGGAGTAAGACAGAAGAAAAAAAGAGAAAAAAAAGAAACTCTTTGTGCATAAGGACATGCATTATGAAGCAAGCGCGCGCGCGCGCGCACACACACACACACACACACACACACACACACATTGACTGAGGGATAGGAGAGTCAGAGAGAGAGAGAGACTCCAGGCCCACACATCATGCACGTGCTATGATAGACGTCACACGCCGCGCGTCCCACCTATCGTGCACGCGCTATAACACACTGGTGCCTGGGGGCCTGGGCCTCATTTGTCGCGCGGGGTTCCATGGCTTCAACGTCGTTCTGATAAAAAAAAAACGACTTTGTTCACCTGTCTTCACGCCCGCCCCCTGCACCCCCATCTGCTGCAAGGTACGTTGGCTGCATGAGAGGGAACTTACCCTCTGTCTTACTGGTCTGTTTACCTCATTGTAGGAACACATTACATGGTACGTTGGCTGCATGAGAGGGAACTTACCCTCTGTCTTACTGGTCTGTTTACCTTATTGTAGGAACACATTACATGGTACGTTGGCTGCATGAGAGGGAACTTACCCTCTGTCTTACTGGTCTGTTTACCTCATTGTAGGAACACATTACATGGTACGTTGGCTGCATGAGAGGGAACTTACCCTCTGTCTTACTGGTCTGTTTACCTTATTGTCAGAACACAATATATGGTACGTTGGCTGCATGAGAGGGAACTTACCCTCTGTCTTACTGGTCTGTTTACCTTATTGTCAGAACACAATATATGGTACGTTGGCTGCATGAGAGGGAACTTACCCTCTGTCTTACTGGTCTGTTTACCTTATTGTAGGAACACATTACATGGTACGTTGGCTGCATGAGAGGGAACTTACCCTCTGTCTTACTGGTCTGTTTACCTTATTGTAGGAACACATTACATGGTACGTTGGCTGCATGAGAGGGAACTTACTCTCTGTCTTACTGGTCAGTTTACCTTATTGTAGGAACACATTACATGGTACGTTGGCTGCATGAGAGGGAACTTACCCTCTGTCTTACTGGTCAGTTTACCTTATTGTAGGAACACATTACATGGTACGTTGGCTGCATGAGAGGGAACTTACCCTCTGTCTTACTGGTCTGTTTACCTTATTGTAGGAACACAATACTGTTTCAGGACAACATTTGACTTCAGACAGGGTTGTCTGTTATCCCCTACATGATTAAATTATTCCTGGAGCGTATCATTTCTGATGCATTGGAAGACCATGAGGGCAACGTCACCATCGGAGGCAGAACTGTTAAATATTTTCCGTTCGCCAATGACGTTGATGCCTTGTCAGGAAATGAGAAGAAGCTCTCCGACCTGGTAGAAAGTCTTTACATCACCTCCAGGGCATACAGAATGGAAATCAGTGCAGAAAAGACAATGACCATGACGAATAACACCAACGGCATTAGCAATGATATCAAAGTCAACAGGCAGTCTTTGGAATCTGTATCTAGGTTCAAGTACCTGGGTGCAATTGCCACAGATGAAGACTCCAAACCAGAAATCATATCCAGCATAGAACAGACTGCAGCAGCACTTACTTGACTGAAGCCCATTTGAAGAGACAGAAGCATCACACTCAGATCGAAAGAGGAACTCATGCACTCACTGGTTCAATCAATCTTTCTCAATGCTTGGGAAACGTGGACTCTCACTGCCGACCTCCTAAAGAAGAGTAGAGTGATGGCCTAGAGGTAACGCGTCCGCCTAGGAAACGAGAGAATCTGAGCGCGCTGATTCGAATCACGGTTCAGCCGCCGATATTTTCTCCCCCTCCACTAGACCTTGAGTGGTGGTCTGGACGCTTGTCATTCGGATGAGATGATGAACCGAGGTCCCGTGTGCAGCATGCACTTAGCGCACGTAAAAGAACCCACGGCAACAAAAGGGTTGTTCTTGGCAGAATTCTGTAGAAAAATCCACTTCGTTAGGAAAAACAAATAAAACTGCACGCAGGAAAAAAAACCAAAAAAAAAAAAAGAAAGAAAAAAAAGGTGGTGCTGTAGTGTAGCGACATGCTCTCCCTGGGGAGACAACAGAGAAATCTGTTGTGATAAAAAGAAATACTAAAATACAAAAGATCCAAGCCATGGAAATGAGAGGCTTACGAAGTCTTTTGCGCTATTACACTGAGCACGTCACGAACACTGAGGTCCGACATAAGATCCCCCAAGCTGTCGGACCCCACGATTACATCCTAATCGTCATCATGAGGAGGAAGCTCAAATGGTACGGGCACATCACTGTCAAAGACATATTGAAGGGCACCATACCAGGCAGTAGGAAGAGTGGGAGGCAAGCAAAAAATGTGGCAGGACAACATCAAAGAATGGACAGACCTGAATTTCACAGATTCCCAGAGAGCTGCGACAGACAGCAACCATGGGAGAGAACTGGTCTAGAAATCATCTGTGGTGCCCCGACGACGCTCCACTGAGTTATGGGACATGTGAAGAGGTGAAGGAACACAAAACACAAAAGGAACAAACAAAAACAAACCGATAAACAAGCATAATAACATATTGTTCCACATATACAATGTGATAAGAAACTCTAGGGAAAGCTGGACAGTACAAGGTCTTCAGAGAAGAAGCCTCCCTCAGACAAACATTTCGGCTCTTAACTACTTACACTCTAATGGAGCTGGGCCGCATTCAGGTCATGACTCCTGGATGCCTTTGTATTACTGCTTTTTTTCCAACCTGGTCCTCAGTAGGTTCGAACCCGTGCCTCCAGGATGGTCACCACTTCAGGACTGTCACCTTTCTGGCAGGCGGTTTAACCACTGAGCCATTGTACGCCTATTTCGAGTCTGGAAATTTAATCATTATGAAGTTTACTTTCATTCCTCCTCGAACAGATCCAGCTGGAACTCTTTTCTGCTGCTTCTGCTATTGCTTGAGAGCTCTTATCTTCTCTCTGCCAGAATTTGACAGCTGTTTCATGTCATCCGTTTCATGAAGCTGCAGGCAGATGTGTCAACAAACCCTCTTGCACCAATCTCTATAGCGAGGACTAATATATCAGGTTTCCGGGTGTTTCTTCCCTTCTGGTAAGTCAGCTGTGCATTCCCAATCTTCAGCGCCATCCAGCACCCCACGTTTCCATGCTTTGGATGTTACAGCTGTACCTGGCAAAATTGTTTTGCCTTCTGCAGAGAGGAACTATACTGGAACTTCTAGTTTGTGTGGGTGCTTCTTGGGCAGTGCTCACTACGTGTGCAATTTCTTTTAGCACTTGGTTGTGCCTCCATGTGTACCGTCCTTGGCTTAATGCAGCTTTGCTTGAGCTAAGGACATGTTTCACTGTTTGTCTAACATGGCAGAGTGTGTGTGTGTGTATATGTGTGTGTGTGTGTGTGAAGGAAAAAAAAGGCATACATACATGTATACATTCATAACTTAATGCATATATGCATTCACTGCATGCAGAGCAAATACATAAATAAGCATACATTTACACACACACACACGCGCGCGCGCGCGCGCGCGCACACACACACACACACACACACACACACACACACACACACACGTGACATGTATGTACATACACATACACATATAGCACACAGATTGTTATATATGCAAATACATGCGTACATACATACATACATGGCAGAAACCTTTTCGCATATTTGTTAAGGTGTGTAAACATTATAAGGAGGCACTCTCTGCAAAGTTATCCATGAGGTATGCATGATTTTTATTTTTGAAAATATTAAGGCTTGTGTGTACATTAAAGGAAGACAATGTGGCACTCCACAATCACAAGAGTAAATAAGGATAGATTTGGAGAGTTCTATTCTTGTAAAAGGGAAAGTGATCTATATATACATTGAGGATTAGTTGAGCATTGAGTATCTTCTGAGAGACATGAGGGCACAGCCGGACATTATCTTGAACATAAACGCATATCAATTTCGCGTCAGTTTCCGTTTGAGGAGTAGAATATGCAAAATTCTATAACCAGAAATAGTTACGATGAGGAAAGAGAAAGATCAGTTTAAAAGCTCGTCTATGGAGACAAAAGAGATTTTAAACAGTCGTTTATATGTGTTTTCACAGGCTGAGTCCCATATTGTAAAAGCACACGATTCGATGTATGTATTGAAAAATAACAACTAACAGCTAAGTAAATCTAAAAATGCTTTATCTTGGAGAGCTGACAAATGTTTTTGATATGATTTGGAACCTCATCATGATATGGCATGACCATGACAGATTGTCATCAGCAGTGACACCAAAACCTCAGTCATAATTATTATCATTGATAGAAAGAGTCAGGTAATTGTATGAGAGATTCTGGCGCTTTTGTTTTTGTTGCAGTTATCATATATTTGGGGACACGATACAAGTCAGACCAGTCTACTAATCTATTATTACTTTCTTGCAGGTGTAAAAAAAAGCTTTGTCCAATTTAGCTTGACTGGTACGTGTAGTGGTGTCATCTGCAAACATTTTCACAAATGTTTTAATATGCAGGGGCGAATCATTAATATAAAGAGAAAATAAAACCAGTCCCAGTACTTATAATAATGATGATAAGAATAATATTATGCAGGCTTATATAGCACAGTATCCCCATCTCAAATGGAGCCCACTGTGCTTTTCAATAAGATATACAAATTTAAGACTAAATGACATAAAAATATGTACAAAAAATAGAATAAAATAAAATAGAATAAATAAATAGACATAGTCTCACATCACATTTGTTAAAATACATATTTCAGACTATATATAATTATACACACATATACCTACACATATATAATAATTATGAAATAATCACAGGAAGTATCACAGTCTTACATCACATAGTCCCAAAATCACAGCAAGATAAAACATCACATTTACCCTAGTCAAAACATCTACCAAGGAACCAGGCCTCACAGAACCACATTAAAACTCATCACAAATGTACACAAATCAACTCCATGAGCACATCCTGCAATCAAATCACAACAAGCATAAATGGAAAAGCTCTACTTAGAAAGATACAAATTGAAAAGATGTGTTTTGAGTGGTCTCTTGAATGCGGGTGTTGGGGTGTGACGAATGTGTGAGGGCAGTGAATTCCATTGTTTTGGTGCAACAAAAGAAAAGGAACGTTCACCATTAGTTTTTGTGCAAATTGTTGGAATAGACGGTGTGTGCATGTCATTTGAAGAATGGAGTTGTCTAGCTGGTGAATACACAGAAAGTAGATCTGAAAGATAGCCGGGACAAGAATCAGTGAAGAAACTGTGACAAAGGACTGAGAGTTTATATTGTATTCGTGCTTGAATGGGTAGCCAGTGAAGGGAAGCGAGTAGGGAGGGTGATGTGTTGACGTTTCCTAGCCGTGTGCGCTGCAGAGTTTTGAACTTTTGTGAAGTTTGTCAACATAGAATTTTGTTTAACCCGGTGTTCGGTTGTGTGTGTGTGTGTGTGTGTCTGTGGTAAACTTTAACATTGCCATTTTCTCTGCAAATACTTTGTCAGTTGACACCAAATTTGGCATAAAAATAGGAAAAATACAGTTCTTTCCAGTCATCTAGTTTAAAACAATATTGTACCTCTGGAATGGGCACCAAAAATAAAAAAGAAGCCAAATTATATGCAAACTCAATTTACTGTTTATATATATAATATATATATATATATATTTTTTTTTTTTAATTCTCTAAACTTGGCACTTTGATCTGATAATCTGACACAACAACAAGAGCAGTCATTTTTATCATTTTTTGTTCAAACAGGAACTTCTTTTGCTAAGCAAGGAAGATATATTTGTTTTGCATATCTTTGGTGCAGATAGTAAAAAAGGGAAATTAATCAATCTGTAATTAATGCCAGGGGGCTTAATTTGCTTTAAACTGATCTTTCTCATCTTAAACATTACCTTTTGAAATTACACTCAATACATAAAAAGCTTGTGTGATTTACTCTCAGTGTACAGGGCTTTCACTATGTTCATTCACCCAAGTGGTCTTTTTCGGGAAATACTAAAATCAATTTGACGAGTGGACTTTATAGATCTATTGGCTGAGCCCTGAAGGTCATGGGCAAAAATCAATTGCGTACACATACCGTAAAGTTCGGTTTATGTATTTATACATATTCAAAGCACGTGTTGATATTCTTCGCGAACTTCGAACGACGCCATTTTGTTTCAAGTTGTTGACCTGCCCGTTCAATCCTATATTCAATCTACAATACACGATAACATGTGATGGAAAGTTGGAGAAGGAGACCATTAAATATTTATTCAGAGAAAGATTTGTGAACGCCTCATCACTTACTGGATTATGCCCCAATCTGCCATAAAAATATCCACAGAATCAGTCGGAAATCACAGTTAAAAATAATAAAACATGAGAGTTAGTACCCTTGAATTGATGAAACGCAAAAATGTCCAGTCTGAACTTTTCTCAAAATGAAGTCCTTTTCACTTCATACGACGTTTAGAAGTACTTGTACTTGGCTCTACATATTATTAGTTTAACAAAATACTCAATTTTCATATCCACTTTAAAACTATGAAACTAGAATGAACATAAAAGAGAAATTGAACTGACCGTGCCAACCGGGTGTAACCAAACTCAGTTGTACATCTATCTAGATCCAGAGAAAACGGCTAAATGTTGCAGTGTGATTGCAGCGATAGCCACGTCTCCTTTACCACGGACATAAAAAGAATTTTTAATTGCCCTTAAAGATTTTTTGAATGCCCAAGACACACCAGAATAGTATGATTTAAACAGCGTTCTCACTGTGAATACCGCAATCGATTTATCGCCCTTTAAAAAAGCATCTTCAAGGAGCCATGATAGTGTAATGGGTAAGACAGTTTCTTCTTACCCGAACACACGGGATTCGAATCTGCCGCTAGGACTTTTTTTTTTTCTTTTTTTCTTTTTCTTTTAACCCGAAGCTTTATAATAACAAATACCGAACACATTTTAGCGATTATATATTTTTTAAGTGTATCACAAGTGAGTCTTGAAGGCCTTGCCTCTCTTGTTGATGAGTGTATGAAGAGGTTTGGTGTTCATGATGAAAAGTATAGGACCTAAGACAGAGCCCTGCGGAACTCCGAACAAAACAGGTGCTGGTTGTGATGAGTGATTATTGATGATGACTGTCTGGATGCGACTTGAAAGATAGCTGTTGCTGATCCAGAAACCCTGTAGTAGTGATGAATGATGTGCAACGGAAGCCTATGGCCTTTGGTGTCATGCCCTGCACTGAGATCTAACAGAGTAAGAACAGAAACATTACCTTGATCTAGTGCCAAGACTATATCATTAGCTACCTTGAGGAGTGCAGTCTCTGTACTGTGTGATGGTCTGTATGCTGATTGGTTGGGTGACAGCTGGGGATGTGAGTTTATGTATTCAAATAACTGACTCAGAACAACTTTTTTCAATGACCTTAGACATGCAAGATAAGTTTGAGACGGGTCGATAAATTTATAGTACATTCTGATCCACAGAAGGTTTCTTAAGCAGTGGTTTTACTAGTGAGGCTTTATAACGAGGGGAAAGAACCTGACAGAAGACTTTCATTTACTATATGTGTCAGAGTGGGCAAGAGAGTGTCAATGTTTTCAACTAACAAAGAGGTAGGGATGGGATCTAGTTGGCAGGTGGTTGGTTTTGACTTTAAAATGATCCTTCTTAGTTCATCTTCTGTGACAGGATGGAAGCAGTCAAAACAGAAGAAACTGAATTGGTGGCATGATTCGAACTGATCACAGATAATGCAGCAGTTGTCATACAATCAAGTTCTTGTCTGATGTCAGTGACTTTCTTTAAAAGATAGTCTGAAAACACTTGAGATAGCTGATGAACAGGGTACTGAATGGGAAGAGGAGATGATCTGTCATAGCCAGTCAACTTTCTGCAAATATAGAACAATTTTCAAGCTGACATACAACCACTGATTTGAGAGTTAAGGTAAGCTGTTTTTGCATGCTGGACAGTGCAACTGACATGTTTCTTAGCACTGATAAAAATCTCTTTAAAAACTGTACTTATGCTTGAGGGACACCATGACATAAATAATAAAGAAAATTCGGGACCACTAACAGAAAGAAAAAGACAGAAAGAGACAGACAGAATGACAGAGTATGTGGTATACTTTGATAGTGTGCATACAGCATTTAACGTGTACGTATTTGGTTTTTCCTTCCCAGATGAAGGTGATGTCCTTCAAGTTCCTTCAAAAAGTAGTTTTCCTGCTGTTCATCACGTGTGCAGTGTGGGTGCTGTACTTTGTGCGATCTGTACACGTCTCTTTGCTCTGTAGTCTGATCCATTATGCCAATGAACCGCAGGCATCATTGTCTGTGATCAGCCCAATGGGAAACAGCCGATCACATGAACCGAACACCGCCCCTGTCAGAATGGAAAACAACAAACCACATGAACCGAATGATGTTCCTGTCAGAATAGAAGACAACAAACGACATGAACTGAATACCATCCCTGTCAGAATGGGAAACAACCAATCATATGAACAGAGTACCGAGCCAGTCAGAACGGAACACAGTAAACTAAATGAACCAAACACCACCCCTGTCAGAATGGAAAACAATAAACTGCATGAACTAAAAATTGCCCCTGTCATGACTAGCTACTCACAAAGCCAACCTGGTGTCCAAAGCACGCTCAATGTCTCAGCAACACGTAGTAATGAATCGGGTCCAGTCTCCAATAATAACCACCATCGAAGTTATGAAAACATGGACGTTATTCAAACTAAATTGAGCAATGCCAAGAACATTGTTTACAGATTAAGGTTTACACGTTCTGAGACATATCTCGCGGATAATGCGTCCTTCTTCATACCGAGGAAGACTTTAGTGAATCAGTTTGCTTTCCGATGGTTAATCCAGACAACGTGTCCACCTGAAGGTCCTGTCCTTCTGGTCGTTGTACCGTCTGTGCACAGCCACACAGCACACAGAACAGCCATCAGAGAAACGTGGGGCAGCCCCGCTTATGGACACCCATGGCCTGGTGATTCAAGGTCACTGAATGGCTCGGTCAAATTCGTCTTCTTTGTGGGCGTATCCAGAACCTACAATCATGACAAATTGGTTTCTGAGGCAGCAGCTTTCAATGACATTGTAGTGGGTGATTTTCTGGACAGTTACCGAAACCTTAGTTTGAAAATGGCCATGGTGCTGCAGTGGGCGGATCTGCACTGTGCCAGAGCCAAGTATCTACTCAAAGTGGATGAAGACACTTTCGTCAACGTGCCACTTCTTCTGGACGTGTTGAGTTTGGTGTCCCAGAATAACTCTCACTTTGTGCTCGGCCACCTGAAACCAAACAGAAGGCCATCAGTTGCGCGCAGGGGCCGCTGGGAAGTCAGCACTGATGCGTATCCTCTCCCGTACTGGCCCCTGTACTTGTATGGTCATTCCTACGTCATATCTGGTGACGCCATCAGTTCCTTACGTCATGTTTCTCAATATATGCCTCTCATCACCAACGAAGATGCCTACGTGACGGGTGTATTAGTCAAGAGTGCTCTGGTTCAGCGGATTCACAGTCGGCATTTTGCAGCAGTGTGGATTAAAAATAGATGTCATCTGGTTCAAGATATTGACATTTCACAGACAGGAATCCGGGATTCTCTCATCCGTCACGTGTGGAATACCTTTAAGACTGGGAACTGCTCAGCAGAATTCTGAGTGGGTACTCTCCAAATGTTCATGCAGTGTGGGATACCTTTAAGACTGGGAACTGCCCAGTAGAATTCTGAATGAGTATTCTCCAAGTGTTCATGCAGTGTGGGATACCTTTAAGACTGGGAACTGCTCAGTACAATTCTGAGTGGTTATTCTCCAAGTGTTCTTGCAGTGTGGGATACCTTTAAGACTGGGAACTGCTCAGTACAATTCTGAGTGGGTATTCTCCAAGTGTTCATGCAGTGTGGGATACCTTTAAGAATGGGAACTGTTCACGAGAATTCTGAAAGAGTGGTCATTGTCTAAAAGTGTTGATGTAGCATTGGATACCATGTCTGGTAACTGCTCAGTAGAATTCTGACCACGTGGTTATTCTCTAAAAGGGTTCATGTAGTGCTTTTGAAAATGTAGTGGATTTCAATGACTGGATGTAATGAATATATTGTTATTTACAACGTCTGTTTACGTGTGTGTGTGTGTGTGTGTGTTTGTACGCGCGCGCACATGCGCGTGTATGAGTATGCTTGTAAATTTGTGTGTGTGTGTGTGTGAGTGTGAAACAAAACGAATCTTTATTTCACTGTGGTAGTGGAGAAAGCATTGCTGCATTTTACATCCAGCCATCAAGGGCAAAAAAAAGAAAGAAAGCAGAAAAAAAGACAACACAACGACACACACACACACACACACACACACACACACACACACACACAATCACAATCACACATGAAAATAAAGCGCATAAATAAAAGCATGTACTAAGAATGACACAACAAATAACTGAAAAGATCAAATTATTTTAGAATAAAATAATCATTTAAAAAAAACAAAACCAAAACCAAAACAGGACAGTGTGTGTGTGTGTGTGTGAATGTGATTGCTGATTTGCTTGTGTGTGCGTGCGTGCGCGCGCCTGTGTGTGTGTGTGTGTGTGTGTGTGTGTGTGCCAGAAACAATTTAGGTATATACTCCAAATATAAATTTCTTCCTGCAGTGGGTTAGTTAACGTGAGTTTTCCCCTTTTCCCCATAGAAAAAAAAAACTGGCGTTACAACTGCTACACCTCCAGCAGTGTAGACAGTGGAAAACAAGTTGTTTCTACCGTTTCCTTTTTTTCTCATTTACCTTGGATTGTATAAGGCAGAATACATCTGCTACCGAATTCCATGATTTACCTTGGATTGTATGAGGCAGAATACATCTGCTTCTACCGAATTCCATGATTTACCTTGGATTGTATAAGGCAGAATACATCTGCTTCTACCGAATTCCATGATTTACCTTGGATTGTATAAGGCAGAATACATCTGCTTCTGCTGAATTCTATCATTTACCTGGGATTGTATAAGGTGGGATACAGTTATTCCTTCAGTTTTCTTTCATTTTACTTTGGATTGTAGACCGTGTCCAGGCATGATAATAGCATAATAGTATCATCCACTAGTTGTTTTATTTTCATTTGCTTCTGTCAGGAGGCAGTTTTATTCCTTTTATAATGCTGCATCTGTTGTAGTTGTTGGGGTGGGTTCTATCTTCGATACAGCGTTTTCCACAATAGGGTAAGGAAGAAGAAGAGGGGGAGGAAAAGGGAATGAACACCTCACACAAGGGTCGTTTCACGGAGGTTCTCTATTCTGACCTCTTCAGATACAAAGGGTGTGAGAGTGCCTGACAGTGCGTAATAATGCGCGACAATGCGCGAGCCTCTACACAAAAAGTACATAAACTCCATTTAACAAACCATACAAAAAGTATTTATAAAACAATATAATAAATACTGTATAAACTGTATTTGTAATGTACTGAAAGTATTTTGACAACACAAATATAACACTTTATTATTTGGATGAATCGATCCATAGAAATTTCAAAGACAATTGAGTAGAAATGAACACTAACCAAACAATCCCAGAAACGGATCACCTTTCATTCGTTTACAAAAATAGTGAAATTAAGTAATCCAATTCATAACCAGAATAAATACAAAATGTTTTGACAAATAATGAAGAACCAAATACCTATAAATAATAATAAGAATAATAGGACCTAACGTTAATACCATAGATATCCTCATCAGTGTGACAACAGGCCAAACATTGAAACACTAGGACCCGTCCGGTCCAGCCGATTTTCACGCTCTGGCTTACAGTTGCTGTGACGGGATCAGCTAAGCTATCCAGAACTGTACTCACTGACACTGAGGAACGATGATCACAATAAAATCATATTCATAAGAAACACGCAATTGCTTCCCCTAGCATCACAAGCACCAACACGCAATTGCTTCCCCTAGCATCACAAGCAACAACACGCACGCGCAATCTCAACCACACATTCATTCAAAGTGCCACAACAATAAATGCTATTACATTCACCCCTGCCGACAAAAAAAATGACGTCCTCGTCGTTTGGTTCAGTGCAATGAGAAAATGATAAACACACAACTGATGAAAAGAAGTGAGAGAATATCGATCCCATCACTCGCATCAGCAGATCCAAGTTAAATTGAGTGTTATAGCGCTCATCGAAATGCAAAACATTACCAAAAAATAGAACAAATTTACCAGCAATACAGGTTACCAAAAAAAAAAAAAAAAAAAAAAGAAAAAAGAAAGAAACAACTATAGGTTCCATTGAAAATTCATTATCAAATTTACACACGAGAGGGAACTGCTATCTAGCTATAAAGCATACTCTAAGAACAACTTACGAACTGCACTATCCAGGTACGCGTCAGATCATAATCCTATGCGATAAAGACACAATCAAATGGAATGTGTGGTTCCAAGCAGACAAATATATTTATATGTGTCCAAAAATATCTACGGAACGCAAACTTCAGCCAGCTATAACTGAGGTCTTCGACTGATGCAAATACACATCGCTTCTTAAGCAAAACATTTTTTCTGGAACAACAAGCTTCAAGTAAAAAAAATGGCTGACAAGTAATCAGTTATGCGCACCCCTTTATCACCGGCGCAAGGAGAAAACAAGCTACTTAGCCAAAGCAATTATGTTTCACGCAGTCAAAATTCCAATGACTGTACAGATATTGTAGCAATCCAAATTAATAAAGAAAATATTTACAACATAATTCTGGCAGACGTAATCAAAATGTGGGTATCCTACAACTGTCTCTACTTATCTAATTTCAACACATTGGTAAGGAGTTGTGTGATGTCCTTGGAATCTAGTTTCACAGTGCCAGTTTGTAGGAAGTCAGAGAGAAGTGTCATCCTCTCTTTTGCAATCAGTGCTTGATTACCACCAGTAATCTCAACACCGTACATATCAGGTTGTCCCCTGACACGTGAACTGCTGACACTGCTCCTGGTTCTTCTTCCAAGACCTCGTTCACAGACTCACTGGACTGCTTTTGGATGGGACCTACATCCTCTTCAGCATCATTTAACGCTGTCTGATCAGACGCGTTGTTGTTGCCGCTCGCGTCGTTTTTCTTGTCCTCAACGTCCTCAGTGGGCTGATCCGACTGACTATCTTGATCCAGTCGACGGTCGTCACCGCCCTGGTCGGATCCCCCGTCACCAGCAGGCTCTGACTGGTCGTCACCATCAGCGTCTGCGGGTGGCTCGCTGCTCCCATCTGGTGCCAGCGTCTGGTCTGTAGCTGGTGGGGCTACAGTTGCGTTGTCCTCTCTTGGACCTAACTGCACCACAATATCGACATCTACTTCATCACTATTAGTGTCCTGGTTGGGATCGGTGGGTGACAAGAAGAGAACAGGGGTCGCACGGTCGGTCATGCTACGATGACCTCGTGGTACCGCTTCTCTGGTCGCTTCCTTGGGTCTGTTTGCTTCCTGATTCTCCCGCAGCGATTCCGTCGGTACTGAACCGATAGGGCAGCAAGTGATTGCGGTGGAGAATCCGTTTGCGTTGGGAGGGGTCACTCTCCTTGTACAAGCTGTACACAGGGACGTCAGCGTTGGGCTGAGACACTACGATGTAGGCGTCCTCCTCCCACTTGTCAGCTCACTTGTGTTTGCCGTCAAATGCGAGGACTTTCACAAGCACCCGATCTCCTGGCTCCAGCGTCGCTCCACGTGCTCGACGGTCGTAGTGCACTTTCTGCCTCTCCTGTGCTCGGCCTGCTGCCTGTGACGCCTTCTGGTATGCATCCTGCAGTCGTTGGCGGAGATCGGCGATGTAGACCGTGTGGTTCCTGCTTTGGCTGTTGCCTCTATGCCAAAAATGACGTCGACTGGCAGTCTGGGATAGCGGCCAAACATTAGGAAGTAGGGCGAGTGGCCAGTACTCTGGTGTGCCGTGCAGTTGTATGCATGAACGAGCGATGGGACATGCTTGTGCCAGCATTTCTTCTGTTCAGGTTCCAGCGTTCCCAACATGGCCAATAATCTACGGTTAAACCGCTCAGTCATTCCGTTGCCCATAGGGTGGTAAACTGATGTCCTTGATTTGTCCATGCCCGTGATGTTGCACAGCTGTCTAATCACTCGTCCCTCGAAAGTGGCTCCCTGATCCGAGTGCAGGCGCTGTGGAAAGCCGTAATGCACGATGAAATGGTTGAAAAGAGCTTCAGCGGTAGCCCTTGCCGTCTGGTTCCTGGTAGGAATCGCCTGTGCATATCTGGTAAAATGGTCTGTAATCACCAATACGTGTTGATAACCACCAGATGATGCTTCCATACTCAGATAGTCAATGCAGACGAGGTCCAGTGGCTGGGTTGTGGTGATGTTCACCAACGGTGCAGTGTCTGTACGAGCCTTGCATCGCATGCAGCGCGGGCAGTGTCGAATCCAGTCCACACGTGTGCTCATCCCAGGCCACCAGAAGCGTTCCCTGGCCAGCGACAAAGTGCGATCCCGGCCCGGGTGACCGATGTTGTCATGGATGCCTTCCAGTGCCTTCTTTTGGAGTGAACTTGGTAGGACGAGTTGAGACACAGTGCCCTCTTCCGTCTCCATTTCCATGTACAACACTCCTCTCTTCAAGCGGAAGTGCGGGAAGTTCCGAAGCATAATGGAGTCATCTGGAACCTTACAGACTCGATGATTTGGCTTCTTCCTGGTGCGAAGATACGTCATCCAGACTTCAATGACTGGGTCATTGTTCTGCTCCTTCCTGACGTCTTGGGTTCCGGCGCAATGCCATCCTTGGAGAAACATAGTGTCCTGGTTTTCTGGTTCGTCCAGCACTGCTGCTGACATGCAATGAGAAACGATGACAGACGTATAGTCGTGGAAGGCCATACTACAGATGGTGTGGACTACGTCGTCTGCCAGTTCTTCCTGTAGTTGGTTGGTGTCCGGCTCACGTGGCAAGCGGGGTAGCGCGTCAGCGTCTGTGTTTGATGCTCCTGGTTTGTATTTCAGGTCGAACTGAAACGCTGCAAGGGCCACAAGCCAGCGATGTCCTGTAGCGTCCAGCTTGGCAGTGGTCAAAACATAGGTCAGGGGATTGTTATCCGTGTGGACGGTGAACTTTGCACCATACAGATAATCCTTGAACTTGTCCGAAACTGCCCACTTCAAGGCGAGGAACTCCAACTTATGTGCTGGATAGTGTTTCTCCTCTTTGCTCAGTCCTCTCGAAGTGTACGCAATGACGCTTTGCTTTCCGTCTTGTTCTTGATAAAGGACAGCTACCAGTCCCTGGCTGGTCGCGTCTGTATGCAGCTCAAAGGGTTTGGAGAAGTCCGCATAGCCCAAGACTGGAGGTGACACTAGTGCTTCCCTCAGATAGTCGAACACAGTCTGTTCTGCTGCACCCCATGTCCAAGGTTTTCGTTCCGAATTACTCTTTGCTCCCTTCTTCTTCTTCATTGGTGTTGGCATGACAGCAGAGAGTGGTGCTGCGATCCGGGAAAAGTTCTTGACGAACTTCCGGTAGTATCCGGCGAAGCCAAGGAACCGGCGAACGTCTTCAGGTGTCTTGGGGGTTGGCCATTCATTGATGCAGGCTATCTTGTTGGGTTCCGGCGCAATGCCATCCTTGGAGACCTGATGCCCGATATATACCACCTTTTCATAGAAGAACCGGCACTTTTTAGGTGCCAGCTTCAATCCTGCATCACGGATACGCTGAAATACTTGTCAGAGGCGTTCGAGGTGTTCTTTGTAGGTTCGTGAGAATATGATGATGTCGTCAAGATAAATGAGACACGTCTTCATGTGTAGGTTACCGAGGACATCGTCCATCATGTGCTGGTAAGTGGCTGGGCTGTTCGTCAATCCAAAGGGGAGACGATTATACTCAAAGAAACCCAGTGGATAATAATAATAATAATAATAATAATAATGGATACTTATATAGCACACTATCCAGAAATCTGCTCTAGGTGCTTTACAAAAACGCTTTTGATAACATAAAACATTATATCTATGTTACATACACACACCAAAATGTGACCACACACACACACACACACACACGCGCGCGCGCGCGCGCGTGCGCGCACGCACGCACACACACACACACACACTGCATACATACATTTTAACATACATGTGTATCTAACAGCTACCCTAACACATACGCACACATAGGCAGGCACAAACTTACATAAACACACGCACACACAATACACATTCATATACATGCATGTAGTTGTGGACCTGCCACAATTGAACTTATTGCTGAGGGAAAAGGTGAGTTTTGAGACGAGATTTAAAAGATGCGAGGGAATCAGAATGACGGAGGTTATCAGGGAGCTTGTTCCACGTCTTTGGCGATTGAAAAGAAAACGATCTGTGTCCATAGGTCTTACTTCTGACGTGAGGTATCCTGAGAAGTCGAGTATCAGAGGAAGAACGGAGCTGGCGAGACGGGGTATAGATATGGATGAGTTCAGAAAGATACTTGGGGCCAGATCCGTTGACTGCAGAAAAGGTCAGAGTGGATAGCTTATAGTCTATTCGATCAGAAACAAGCAACCAGTGGAGAGACTGAAGGAGAGGAGAAACATGGTCAAATTTAGAAGCTTTGCAAATGAGTCTGGCAGCGTTATTCTGAATTCGTTGGAGTCTGTCTAACAGGTATTTGGGAAGGCCGGCCAAAAGAGAGTTGCAGTAATCCAATCTTGAGAGAACCAGAGAGCATACAAGTGTCTTCGTTGCATCGGTTGAGAGATAGTGGCGGATAGAGCTGATTCTACGCAGTTCCAAATAGGCAACTTTACAGATATTCGAAATGTGCTGTTGGAAGGAAAGAGACTGGTCCAGGATTACACCAAGACTGCGAACAGAGGGAGAAAGTGAAACAGGTGTGCTATTGATCAGAACAGAGTCAGGAAAGGAAGGATGTTGACGAAACTTCTTTGGACAGGTTATCATAAATTCAGTCTTATCATCATTTAATTGCAGCTTGTTGAGAGTCATCCAGTCCTTTAGGCCAGCAATGCACTCCTGTGTTTGAGTCACCAGTGCATCAAATTCAGCTATGGAAGCCGACTGATAAAGTTGTGTGTCATCAGCAAAGCTCTCATGCGACATCGCATGATGACTGATGACATCCGACACAGGAGCCGCATACAGCACGAAAAGAACAGGACCTAGGACGGACCCTTGTGGGACACCATATTTCAAGGCAGATACTCTAGAGTATGTACCATTTACACACACTTTCTGTGTACGATCTGACAGGTAAGACGTGATCCATGCTAGTGCAGTGTCACGAATACCAAAGGAAGTTTTAAGTCTGTTCAAGAGGATAGAGTGGTCGATAGTGTCAAAAGCTGCTGACAAATCTAAGAGAGCGAGAACAGATATCTTATCCTCATCAAATCCCGAAAGCAAATCATTCACTATTCTAAGAAGGGCTGTTTCGCAACTATGACCACGTCTAT
The DNA here is from genome assembly GCF_041734735.1 of Babylonia areolata. Taxonomy (NCBI): domain Eukaryota; kingdom Metazoa; phylum Mollusca; class Gastropoda; order Neogastropoda; family Buccinidae; genus Babylonia; species Babylonia areolata. Next base: position 95,313,123 of record NC_134876.1, on the reverse strand, counting down.
AAGCTGACTGGTGGGAATTAAGTAAACCATTCTGCTCCAGATGAGCTAAGAGCTGAGACAATATGATCTTTTCTAGCAGTTTTGATAAAAATGACAGATTAGAGACAGGTCGATAATTTTTCAAACAATTATGATCCAAAGATGGTTTCTTGATGAGTGGACGTACAACAGCAGATTTGAAGCTTTCAGGGAAACAACCAGACAGTAAGGAAGAATTGATGACATGAGTAATATGTGGCAGTAGAACATCAATACATTCAACCAACAAAGAAGACGGGACAGGGTCAAGCTCACAGGATTTCGGACAAGCGCTCAGACACACTTTCTTCACAAAATCTTCAGTAACCGGTTGGAAACAATGTAAAACAGGACCACTGTACACGCGTTCTTGAACGGGTGAAGAAGGAGACACAACAGAGTCAAGCTTCTCACGAATGCATGATATTTTGCCGGTGAAGAAGTCAGAAAACTTTTGAGGGAGTTACTGCACCAAAAATGTTGTAGGAAGAGGAGTGTTTTTTTCATTTTACCTAGTAGATTGTTCGTAGCGTTGAAAAGCTGTTTGGCTGTGGTGCATGCAAGTATTTTAAAAGAGTAGAACTTTGACTTTGCCCTGTCAACAATGTTTGTTACATTATTCCTGGCTGTCTGAAAAATGTCCCTACTGATGGTCAAACTAGTGGCACGCCAGTGCCTCTCAGCTCTCCTTCTCTCCCGCTTGGCCTCCAACAGCTCTGGTCCCACTGTGTTGTACCAAGGCGACGGGGGACGATTGGAGATCGGGCGCCGAGTCGACGGGGCGTGCCTGTCGAGTGCAGCGCGTAGGACAGTGGATAGCTGGTCAGCAGTCGGCTCAAAAGGGATATTAGTCAGCAGGTCAGCTTTAAATAAGTCTAAGTCGATTGAGGTCAGTGTGCGCACCTCCCTATACACACGGGGCGTGGGAGGTTTGGTGAGGTTCAGATGACACGTCACACTGTGATGGTCGGAGGACAGGGTGTGATCGACGGTGGTAGACTTCAGGAGGCAGTCCTCATTTCTGTGCAACACCCAATCGACGATGTGACCACGATTGTGTGTAGGCTCGGTTACAGACTGGTTAAATCGAACAAACTGACAATTTCAAGTAATTTAGAGGTATAAAACTGTGTGGGTGAATCAAAATGAAAATTAAAGTCACCAACAATAAGTAGGGAGCCTGGTAAACTATTAGCGTATTCTAAGAAGTCCGGAAACTGTTCTATGAACATCGTATCAGAAAGTTTATTTTTCTTGTTTGGTGGCGGACGGTAGAGGCAGAACACATTGAGGTGGGAATGTGGCAGCGACAGTGAAAGCTGGGCCAGTTCGAATGAGGCATGGTTGAAGGGAAAGGCAGATGTGTACGTTGTGTGTGGGAGCAGCCTGTCTGACACAACGAAGGCGATTCCTCCCCCGCAAGTTGTTGTAACACGAGGGAAGGAGGTGGTAGTGTAGCCAGCGGGAGCGAGATCTCGACACTTAGCTTCATCCCCAGTACTGCGAAGCCAAGTTTCTGTGATACACAGGATGTGGAGGCTGATTGAGAGCAGATGTTCGTTGATCGCTGAGCGTTTGAGGCGAGGACCAACTGACTGGGCGTTGAACAGACCTAGAGAAATTTGAGTTGAGCGGTGGGAGGGAAAGCAGGACAGAGGTACACGAATATGGTTACTAAAGTTGATGCATTTAACAGGATGGTCAGTGGAAGTTACAAGTCCAGTACCACACACAACAGCTATCTTCCTCTGCTTGCGACGTCCTGCACGATGAGTGCGAACACGGGGGAGGTGGCAACCTATACCCACACCTCTGATGGCGTCGATGACAGAAGGGTCAAGTGCTGCAGGAGGCACGGACAGGAGTTGGTCCCGTGTGTTAGACACACGGGGAGAATGAGCATTAAGCAAGGGCCCGTGGTAGAGGTCAGCTTCAGGAACACGCGGAGCGGGCTGCGCGTGCGAAAGGGGATGGTGAAGAAATGGCGTGCTCTGACAAGCAAGAATTCTTGCCAGGTTACACAGAAAACATGTCCAAATAACTTGAAGTTCCGGTGGCAGAATCGCACAAAACAAGCACCAGTGTATACTCCACTCCATCATAAAATACATACACAACTTTTACGTCAACGCACAATCACATTCCAACACAACTGACGAAAGAAATGAGAGCTAGGACTATGCTGCCTGTCAGGCGTAGCCCTTGCCCTCATAAAATAAAATAGAATAAATAAATAGACATAGTCTCACATCACATTTGCTAAAATACATATTTCAGACTATATATAATTATACACACATATACATACACATATATAATAATTATGAAATCATCACAGGCAGTATCACAGTCTCACATCACATAGTCCCAAAATCACAGCAAGATAAAACATATCACATTTACCCTAGTCAAAACATCTACCAAGGAACCAGGCCTCACAGAACCACACTAAAACTCATCACAAATGTACACAAATCAACTCCAAGAGCACAGCCAGCGATCAAATCACAACAAGCATAAATGGAAAAGCTCTACTTAGAAAGATACAAACTGAAAAGATGTGTTTTGAGTGGTCTCTTAATGCGGGTGTTGGGGTGTGACGAATGTGTGAGGGCAGTGAATTCCATTGTTTTGGTGCAACAAAAGAAAAGGAACGTTCACCATTAGTTTTTGTGCAAATTGTTGGAATAGACGGTGTGTGCATGTCATTTGAAGAATGGAGTTGTCTGGCTGGTGAATACACAGAAAGTAGATCTGAAAGATAGCCGGGACAAGAATCAGTGAAGAACCTGTGACAAAGGACTGAGAGTTTGTATTGTATTCGTGCTTGAATGGGTAGCCAGTGAAGGGAAGCGAGTAGGGGGCGTGATGTGTTGATGTTTCCTAGCCTTGAGTGTGAGTTGTGCTGCAGAGTTTTGAACTTTTTGAAGTTTGTCAACATAGAATTTTATTTTAACCTGGTGTTCAGTTGTGTGTGTGTGTGTGTGTGTGTGTGTGTGTGTGTGTTTGTCTGTGGTAAACTTTAACATTTTCTCTGCAAATACTTTGTCAGTTGACACCAAATTTAGCATAAAAATAGGAAAAATACAGTTCTTTCCAGTCATCTTGTTTAAAACAATATTGTACCTCTGGGATGGGCACAAAAAATAAAAAAGAAGCCAAATTATATGGAAAATAACTTTACTGTTATATTTATATTTTTTGTATTCTCTAAACTTGGCACTTTGATCTGATAATCTGACACAACAAGAGCAGTCATTATTATCATTTTTTGTTTAAACAGTAACTTCTTTTGCTAAGCAAGGAAGATATATTTATTTTGCATATCTTTGGTGCAGATAGTAAAAAAGGGAAATTAATCTGTAATTAATGCTAGGGGGCTTAATTTGCTTTAAACTGATCTTTCTCATCTTAAACATTACATTTTGAAATTATACTCAATACATAAAAAGCTTGTGTGATTTACTCTCAGTGTACAGGGCTTTCACTATGTTCATTCACCCAAGTGGTCTTTTTCGGAAAATACTAAAATCAATATGACGAGTGGACTTTATAGATCTATTGGCTGAGCCCTGAAGGTCATGGGCAAAAATCAATTGCGTACACATACCGTAAAGTTCGGTTTATGTATTTATACATATTCAAAGCACGTGTTCATATTCTTCGCGAACGCGAACGACGTCATTTTGTTCCAAGTTGTTGACCTGCCCGTTCAATCCTATATTCAATCTACAATACACGATAACATGTGATGGAAAGTTGGAGAAGGAGACCATTAAATATTTATTCAGAGAAATATTTGTGAACGCCTCATCATTTATTGGATTATGCTCCAAACTGTCATAAAAATATCCACAGAATCAGTCGGAAATCACAGTTAAAAATAATAAAACATGAGAGTTAGTACCCTTGAATTGATGAAACGCAAAAATGTCCAGTCTGAACTTTTCTCAAAATGAAGTCCTTTTCACTTCATACGACGTTTAGAAGAACTTGTACTTGGGTCTACATGTTATTAGTTTAACAAAATACTCAATTTTCATATCCACTTTAAAACTATAAAACTAGAATGAACATAAAGAGAAATTGAATTGACCGTGTCAACCAGGTGTAACTAAACTCAGTTGTACATCTCTCTAGATCCAGAGAAAACGGCTAAATGTTGCAGTGTGATTGCGGCGATAGCCACGTCTCCTTTACCACGGACATAAAAAGAATTTTTAATTGCCCTTAAAGGTTTGTTGAATGCCCAAGATACACCAGAATAGTATGATTTAAACAGCGTTCTCACTGTGAATACTGCAATCGATTTATCGCCCTTTAAAAAGGCATCTTTAAATGTTATATTTTTGAACGTCAGTTAAGGAGCCATGATAGTGTAATGGGTAAGACAGTTTCTTCTTACCCGAACACGCGGGATTCGAATCTGCTGCTAGGACTTTTTTTTTTCTTTTTTTCTTTTTCTTTTAACCCGAAGCTTTATAATAACAAATACCGAACACATTTTAACGATGAAATGTGTTTTTTAAGTGTATCACAAGTGAGTCTTGAAGGCCTTGCCTCTCTTGTTGATGAGTGTATGAAGAGGTTTGGTGTTCATGATAAAAAGTATAGGACCTAAGACAGAGCCCTGCGGAACTCCGAACAAAACAGGTGCTGGTTGTGATGAGTGATTATTGATGATGACTGTCTGGATGCGACTTGAAAGATAGCTGTTGCTGATCAAGAAACCCTGTAGTAGTGATGAATGATGTGCAACGAAAGAGTATGGTCTGTGGTGTCATGCTCTGCACTGAGATCTAACAGAGTAAGAACAGAAACATTACCTTGATCTAGTGCCAAGACTATATCATTAGCTACCTTGAGGAGTGCAGTCTCTGTACTGTGTGATGGTCTGTATGGTTGGGTGACAGCTGGGGATGTGAGTTTAGGTATTCAAATAACTGACTCAGAACAACTTTTTCAATGACCTTAGACATGCAAGATAAGTTTGAGACGGGTCGATAAATTTATAGTACATTCTGATCCACAGGTTTCTTAAGCAGTGGTTTTACTAGTGAGTCTTTATAACGAGGGGAAAGAACCTGACAGAAGACTTTCATTTACTATATGTGTCAAAGTGGGCAAGAGAGTGTCAATGTTTTCAACTAACAAAGAGGTAGGGATGGGATCTAGTTGGCAGGTGGTCGGTTTTGACTTTAAAATGATCTTTCTTAGTTCATCTTCTGTGACAGGATGGAAGCAGTCAAAAAACAGAAGAAACTGAATTGGTGGCATGATTCGAACTGATCACTGATAATGCAGCAGTTGTCATACAGTCAAGTTCTTGTCTGATGCCAGTGACTTTCTTTAAAAGATAGTCTGAAAACACTTGAGATAGCTGATGAACAGGGAACAGAATGGGAAGAGGAGATGATCTGACATTGCCAGTCAACTTTCTGCAAATATAGAACAATTTTCAAGCTGACATACAACCACTGATTTGAGAGTTAAGGTAAGTTGTTTTTGCATGCTGGACAGTGCAACTGACATGTTTCTTAGCACTGATAAAAATCTCTTTAAAAACTGTACTTATCCTTGAGGGGCACTATGACATAGATAATAAAGAAAATTCGGGACCACTAACAGAGAGAAAAAGACAGAAAGAGACAGACAGAATGACAGAGTATGTGGTATACTTTGATACTCTAAAATCTACTTGTACTGGTGCACCCCAAGGTACAGTGCTGTCCCCTGTTCTTTTTTGGAAACTCCTGTCATAAAATATTCTGATGATTCAGCAATTGAAGATCTGTGCAACTCTGATGCTATTTATTTCAGTGAAATTAAAAACTTCTGTTTCTGGTGTGAGAAAAACTATCTGGATCTCAACGTATTGAAAACGAAAGAAATGTTAATAGATTTTCGGAAAGACCCCATGCCTGTAGCTAACCTTGTTATTGATGGTCAAACTGTGGAGAGGATCAATGAATATAGATATTTAGGGACCATCTTAGACAATAAGCTGACTTTTGACAGAAATGTTGATTCCATTCATAAGAAATGTCAATCTAGAATTTTTTGTTTACAGAAGCTTAGAAATGTTGGTATAAATTCAAATATTCTTCAAAGTTATTATCGATGTTGTATTGAGTCCGTGCTCACAGTTTCATTTATGTGCTGGTATGGAAGTTTGGGAGTGAGGTGTAAGCGTGTTTTGAACAATGTCATGAGTGTATGCAGTAAAATTGTGGGAGTGAAACAAGCTAGTAAATAGTTGTGTTTTTTTTGTTAAAGCAGGCAGATAGCAACTGACGACACCCATATTTTAGCAAAGTATTATGAGCTATTGCCATCAGGACGACGCTACAGAACTTTTAAGTTGAAATCCAGAGCTCTGGAGACTTTTATTGCACGTTCAATCCACCTTTTAAATTCTTGAGAACTCTGTGTGTGTGTGTGTGTGTGCGTGTGTGTGTGTGTGTGTGTGTGTGTGTGTGTGTGTGTGTGTGTGTGTGCGTGCGTGCGTGTGTGTGTGTGTGTGTGTGTGTGTGTGTGTGTGTGTGTGTGTGTGTGTTTACTGAGCTTAAAAACGTGACAATTGGTTATAATGAATGTGCAATATGTAGGAGGAATAATGTGCAATATGCAGGCTGAATGTACAATGGAATATGTCTAATGCTAACGTCCATATTCTAAATATATTTCTGTTTAATAATTACGATGTAATAATTAATTGCAATGTTTTTAAAAGCGAATATGTGAAATGCTTTTATTTGAGAACATATGTTTATTACTCTTGTTTAATCAAGTAATCTGCGTGTGGGGGGTGGGGGTGGGTGGGTGGGGGTGGGTGGGGGTGCGGGTTTGTGCTGATTATCTGGTTGTGGTTTTCCGCAATTTATCTTTATTCTTATCTGATCTGTCTATTGTAATCAATGTGCAGTATAGTAGGCTATGTTTATAATTATATTCAAATAATGTTTCTTAATTCTTTCTGTTTTTACATTAAGAATACTAGTTATTATTACCTGCAGTGTGTGGATGTATGTATGAAACGGTGTATGTGATATTTTTTACATTTGCATCTTCGTAATATTCCAGCATCTTCGTAATATATTACAGTTATGGTTCCCCATGTTGTTTACTTGTCTATGTTGTGATAATGCACCTGACCAAATTTCTCCAGTTGGAGATAATAAAGTTATTCCTATCTTATCTTATCTTATACAGCATTTAACGTGTACGTATTTGGTTTTTCCTTCCCAGATGAAGGTGATGTCCATCAAGTTTCTTCAAAAAGTAGTTTTCCTGCTGTTCATCACGTGTGCAGTGTGGGTGCTGTACTTTGTGCGATCTGTACACGTCTCTTTGCTCTGTAGTCTGATCCATTATGCCAATGAACCGCAGGCATCATTGTCTGTGATCAGCCCAATGGGAAACAGCCGATCACATGAACCGAACACCGCCCCTGTCAGAATGGAAAACAACAAACCACATGAACCGAATGATGTTCCTGTCAGAATAGAAGACAACAAACGACATGAACTGAATACCATCCCTGTCAGAATGGGAAACAACCAATCATATGAACAGAATACCGAGCCAGTCAGAACGGAACACAGTAAACTAAATGAACCAAACACCGCCCCTGTCAGAATGGAAAACAATAAACTGCATGAACTAAAAATTGCCCCTGTCATGACCAGCTACTCACAAAGCCAGCCTGGTGTCCAAAGCACGCTCCATGTCACAGCAACCCGTAGTAATGAATCGGGTCCAGTCTCCAATAATAACCACCATCGAAGTTATGAAAACATGGACGTTATTCAAACTAAATTGAGCAATGCCAAGAACATTGTTCACGGATTAAGGTTTACACGTTCTGAGACATATTTCGCGGATAATGCGTCCTTCTTCATACCGAGGAAGACTTTAGTGAATCAGTTTGCTGTCCGATGGTTAATCCAGACAACGTGTCCACCTGAAGGTCCTGTCCTTCTGGTCGTTGTACCGTCTGTGCACAGCCACACAGCACACAGAACAGCCATCAGAGAAACGTGGGGCAGCCCCGCTTATGGACACCCATGGCCTGGTGATTCAAGGTCACTGAATGGCTCGGTCAAATTCGTCTTCTTTGTGGGCGTATCCAGAACCTACAATCATGACAAATTGGTTTCTGAGGCAGCAGCTTTCAATGACATTGTCGTGGGTGATTTCTTGGACAGTTACCAAAACCTTAGTTTGAAAATGGCCATGGTGCTGCAGTGGGCGGATCTGCACTGTGCCAGAGCCAAGTATCTGCTCAAAGTGGATGAAGACACTTTCGTCAACGTGCCACTTCTTCTGGACGTGTTGAGTTTGGTGTCCCAGAATAACTCTCACTTTGTGCTCGGCCACCTTAAAGCAAACAGAGGGCTATCAGTCGCGCGCAGGGGCCGCTGGGAAGTCAGCACTGATGCGTATCCTCTCCCGTACTGGCCCCTGTACTTGTATGGTCATTCCTACGTCATATCTGGTGACGCCATCAGTTCCTTACGTCATGTTTCACAATATATGCCTCTCATCACCAACGAAGATGCCTACGTGACGGGTGTATTAGTCAAGAGTGCTCTGGTTCAGCGGATTCACAGTCGGCATTTTGCAGCAGTGTGGATTAGACGCAGATGTGATCTGGTTCAAGATATTGACATTTCACAGACAGGAATCCGGGATTCTCTCATCCGTCACGTGTGGAATACCTTTAAGACTGGGAACTGCCCAGCAGAATTCTGAGTGGGTACTCTCCAAACGTTCATGCAGTGTGGGATACCTTTTAGACTGGGAATTGCTCAGTAGAATTCTGAGTGAGTATTCTCCAAGTGTTCATGCAGTGTGGGATACCAGTTAAGACTGGGAACTGCTCAATACAATTCTGACTGAGTGGGTATTTACCAAATGTTCATGCAGTGTGGGATACCTTTAAGAATGGGAACTGCTCAGGAGAATTCTGAAAGAGTGGTCATTGTCTAAAAGTGTTGATGTAGCATTGGATACCATGTCTGGTAACAGCTCAGTAGAATTCTGACCACGTTGTTATTCTCTAAAATGGTTCTTGCAGTGTTTTTGAAAATGTAGTGGATTTCAGTGACTGGATGTAATGAATATATTGTTATTTACAACGTCTGTTTACGTGTGTGTGTTTGTGCGCGTGCGCACATGCGCGTGTATGAATATGCTTGTAAGTTTGTGTGTGTGAAACGAAACGAATCTTTATTTCACTGTGGTAGTGGAGAAAGCATTGCTGCATTTTACATCCAGCCATCAAGGGCAAAAAAAGAGAAAGAAAGCAGAAAAAAAGACAACACAACGACACACACACACACACACACACACACACACACACACACACACAATCACAATCACACATGAAAATAAAGCGCATAAATAAAAACATGTACTAAGAACGACATAACAAATAACTGAAAAGATCAAATCATTTTAGAATAAAATAATCATTTAAAAAACAAAAAACAAAACAACAACAGGACAGTGTGTGTGTGTGAATGTGATTGTTGATTTGCTTGTGTGTGCGTGCGTGCGCGCGCCTGTGTGTGTGTGTGTGTGTGTGTGCCAGAACCAATTTAGGTATATACTCCAAAAATAAATTTCTTCCTGCAGTGGGTTAGTTAACGTGAGTTTTCCCCTTTTCCCCATAGAACTGGCGTTACAACTGCTACACCTCCAGCAGTGTAGACAGTGGAAAACAAGTTGTTTCTACCGTTTCCTTTTTTTCTCATTTACCTTGGATTGTATAAGGCAGAATACATCTGCTTCTACCGAATTCCATGATTTACCTTGGATTGTATAAGGCAGAATACATCTGCTTCTACCGAATTCCATGATTTACCTTGGATTGTATAAGGCAGAATACATCTGCTTCTACCGAATTCCATGATTTACCTTGGATTGTATAAGGCAGAATACATCTGCTTCTACCGAATTCCATGATTTACCTTGGATTGTATAAGGCAGAATACATCTGCTTCTACTGAATTCCATCATTTACCTGGGATTGTATAAGGTGGGGATACAGTTAAGTTTTCTTTCATTTTACTTTGGATTGTAGACCGTGTCCAGGCATGATAATAGCGATGACCAGTAAACAATTATAACAATGCCTGCTGACTGAAGCTGGTGCGAAACACACACACACACACACACACACACAACACACACACACACACACACACACACACACACACACACACACACAACACACACACACACACACACACACACACACACAACACACACACACACACACACACACAACACACACACACACACACAACACACACACGCACACACGCACGCACGCACGCACGCAAGCACTGAAATTTTCACTCTCCAACAAAATCCCGCAAGACGTATCCGAAACTATTGCAACAGTAGTAAGTTTCACAAGTCAGCTTCAGGATGTGAGATTTTATTTCATGATAGTAAATTGAATAAGCGACAATTGCTTTTCCACATCAAGCCATCAATGAAAAAAAAAAAAGAGAAAAAATACAGGAGAGAGAGAGAGTATGTGTGTGTGTTTACTGAAAGAAAATGTGCAACATTGTTTGGTTTTACACCGTTATATTTTCTACTGTTTGAAACTATCACTGCTGACCGAATTTTTTTTTCTTTTCTTTTTTCTTTTTTGTGGCCCCAGTTGCATGCAAGTCACGGAGCACTTTTTTGTCTTTCTTATAAAAAAAAAATTTCTTTGTGCTCTGCACGTGGCTTTCTTCATTGACCGAAAAAAAAAAAAAAAAGAAAGAAAGGGAAAAAACAACAACAACAACTAATAATGATAGTAATATTGATGATAGCAAAGCGAAATATTAAAATGGAAAAGAACAGATTGAGTAATAAAGAAAGAGGAGACAGGAACAATCCCATTTATGCTTCTTTTGCGTGTGGGTTTTCTAATGAGGGACATTTATTGCGTAATGTTCTGCAAGTCCATACGTATGTCTGGGTTTCTTTATACATTAGTGTGCCTTGTTTGTGACAGCTTCACCAAATTCTTTCTCAAAAGATAACAATAATAATAGTGATAATGATGATGATGATAATAATAATTATAATAATAGGTATTCAGAGGAGCTGAAGAGGAATGATAATGATATTAATTAGATGCATAATTATTGCTGTTACGACCTTAGTCAAAAATGACATTGCATTTTTCATATACATTTAGATATATGCCATGTATATGCAGAGCATTGTCAATTTTAATTAGATGCATAATTATTGCTGTTACGACCTTAGTCAAAAACGACATAGCATTTTTCATATACATTTAGATATATGCCATGTATATGCAGAGCATTTTGTTTATTTTTTGCCTATATGAACTGTATGTTTCGACGTGAGACTTGCTGTTAAAAAATTACAGATTGGAGATGTTGTTTTAGTTTTCTTGGCAATACTTATACACATCTTTCCAATAAGTATTATTTTGTTTGTAGTATTTATCGTGTAGTTAATTTCTTTGTTTTGAAAACCAAACAAGACTTCGTTTACTGTCAGTTGTACTTTTTTTTTCCAAAGTTACTGCTTATATAACGTTCAACTGCTTTCCAAAAATTATTGACATTTGGGCATTCAAAAAAGAAGTGTTCAATAAAATCTACCACATGCATTTATTGTCATCAATCACATTCATTTTATGTAGCAGAATATTTGTTGGGTATATGTTATGGAGGATCTTTCATTGCAGTTCATGCAGTCTTCTTTTGTTGCAAAATGAGGGATTAACCAGATATCTTTACTGAATTCAGTGCCAAATTTTCTTTTCCAGAAATGCACACGGATTTCTTGTATCTATGTCATTTGTTTGATTATCTAAATATTTTGACATTACTTTTGGTGTATCATTAAAATTGTTTGCAAAATGTCTTTCATTTGTCAAAGTCTGAATTTGTGTGTCTGCCTGTCTGATCCATTCTTTCCATTCTGCTGGAACAGCATTCATTAAAGCATGCAAACCAATTGCTTGCATAACATACGTAAACTGACTTACCAGAAGAGATTTCACAGTTACTATTTTCCATGTATGCTTAGATCTCTACGACTGCAAGTCTGTATCAGATTTGTTACCTTTTCTACTCTCCCCTCCAAATTCTTTTCAATGTTTTGGGCTCTGATGCCATTTTGAAAGTAAATACCTAATATCTTTATCACTTTTGTTACTTCAAAAGGAAGGTTTTGGTCTTCATAACCTGTTCCCAGTTTCATGGCCTTAGTTTTCATTTGTTTTAATATAGTGGAGTGATGGCCTAGAGGTAACGCGTCCGCCTAGGAAGCGAGAGAATCTGAGTGCGCTGGTTCGAATCACGGCTCGGCCGCCGATATTTTCTCCCCCTCCACTAGACCTTGAGTGGTGGTCTGGACGCTAGTCATTCGGATGAGACGATAAACCGAGGTCCCGTGTGCAGCATGCACTTAGCGCACGTAAAAGAACCCACGGCAACAAAAGGGTTGTTCCTGGCAAAATAATGTAGAAAAATCCACTTGGATAGGGAAAACAAATCAAACTGCACGCAGGAAAAAATACAGAGAGCAGCCCAAATTTCACACAGAGAAATCTGTTGTGATAAAAAGAAATACAAATACAAAGCCTGAGAATGTGGAGAAATCATTTATGATGTTGGAAGCTTTTAACATGTCCTCTTTGTTTTTCAGAAAAAGAGTCGTATCATCCACTAGTTGTTTTATTTTCATTTGTTTCTGTCAGGAGGCAGATACTGCTGTATCTAATCTTGATTGCCAGTATTTCTACAGCTAAAATGAATGAAAGCTAAGGGTGAGAATGGGCATCCCTGTCTGATGTAACGGGAAAGGGCTGTGAAACCTTTTCGCAACGGCTGTGAAGGCGGAAGAGGATGACCAAAGTGCAGGGGGAGCTCTTATCCTTGGCTGGAAGTCCTCCTAGGAGACGGAGCTCCAAAGAAAAAACCTGCACCTTCCGAGGCCGTCCTACACGTGGCAGTATCTGCACCTGTGGGACTGTGAGCGTCGATAGGCGAGAGAGTGGGGAAGGGACTGCACAACTCCTCCTCGCCAAAAAAAGTCACCTGTGCAGGTCAGGCAACCAGGCTAATGTCGGAACGATGAGCTAGCCCTTCAACACCCAGCTTTCCCAAGCCCTGCGGCGATGGAGAAGTGGTAACGGGGACAGGCAGAGGATGCTGCTGGCAGTTCCAAGTTAGGACTCTGCACGCAGGCGGCTGTGGGGTGATGGTCGTTCGCCGTAGACTGGGGCAGGTGCGGCGACCGTATCCTCCCACAGTGTCAGAGCAGCCCTTTTTAGGGACAGCACTGCTCTCCCCACATGGGGAAGGGGAGATAAAAGGATCCCTAAACAAAGCCTGCGTCACCTAGTACCTAGTAGGAAATCGCACCTGCTTGGACATCCAACACTAGCTGTCGAAAAGAACAGAAGAAAAGAACCAGGAGTCATGCCCTGACTCTGGGTGCCTGGAATGTTTGCACCCTTTCAGACAGAGGCGACAGACCAGAAAGGCGCACAGCGCTCCAATGGACTGCTTTTGCTTCCGCTCGGCACGCAGCATGGACTGACCATCACCAACACCCTCTTCTAACAAGCGTACAAGTACAAGAACACATGGATGCACCCTCGCTCCAAGCAGTGGCACATGCTGGACTATGTGATTGTCCGGCAGGGGACATAGGTGACGTTTCCATTACACGCTGCATGAGAGGAGCAGTCTGTTGGTCGGACCATCGCCTGGTACGCAGCAAGATGAACATCAGACTTATATGCAAGCTCCAACCAGCCAGGCAGAAACCCCCTCGGAAGCTGAACATCCACCACCTCCCTATCACCAAGGACGTGCTGCAGCAGCAAATCCAAGCAGCTCTCCAAGAAATTCCTGCATCGACTGATGTAGAAGAGGTATGGATCAACTTTAGAGATGCTGTGTACACAGCAGCAGCTGACGCACTCGGCTTTGTACAGAGGAGCCACAAAGACTGGTTTGACGAGAACGACTCTGGAATCTCCAAGCTCCTGAACACACTGCATATACGGCATCAGGACCACACTTCCGATAAAGACTGCCAAGCAACTCGTACAGAAGAGGCTGCATGAGATGAAGAACACCTGGTGGGAGATAAAGTCTGAAGAGCTTCAGTCCGCTGCTGATGCTCACGACATGAAGACCTTCCATGATGGTCCGAGCCGTGTATGGGCCAAGAGTCACAGGATCAACCCCTGTCAGAGCCTTGGACCAGACCACCCTCCTGACAGACAAAGACATCCTTGCCCGCTGGGCAGAACACTTCAACACCCTCCTCAACAGGGACTCGTCCGTATCTGACGAGGTAAGTGCAGCCCTCCCACAGTTACCAGTCAGTGACTCGCTAACGGCCCCTCCCCCCAACGCAGAGACCGAGAAGGCCATGAAGCTGACAACGTCAGGAAAAGCACCAGGAGCGAATGGAATCCAGGCTGACATCTACAAGTATGGAGGCGAGGTGCTGACAGACAAGCTGACCACCCTGTTCCAGTTTATCCGGGAGAGAGGGGAGGTCCCCCAGGATTTCAAGGATGCTTCAATTGTCTACATTTACAAACGGAAGGGAGACAAAACATCCTGCGATAACCACCGTGGAATCTATCTTCTGCATCGCCGGCAAGATCTTCGCCTGCATCATACTGAACAGACTGGTCGACCATATCTCCACCACAGTCATCCCTGAAGCACAGTGCGGCTTCCGCTCAGGCAGGGGAACATGTGACATGGTGTTTGCCGTATGCCAGATGCAAGAGGAGTGCCGTGAGCAGAACAAGGAGCTCCACATGGTCTTTGTAGACCTGACTAAGGCCTTCGACACGGTGAACCGCCGTGGTCTGTGGAAGATCCTGCTAAAGTTCGGCTGCCCAGAGAGCCAGATTCAGCTGATTGCGTCATTCCACGATGGCATGCAGGCGAGAATACAGGAAAATAATGGCATGTCAGATCCGTTCCCTGTGGTAAATGGAGTGAAGCAGGGCTGCGTCCTGGCACCCACACTGTTCTCCATTCTCTTCTCTGCCATGCTGATTGACACCTTCCAAGACTGTGACCGGGGCATTTACATTCTGTTTCGCACAGTTGGCAAACTTTTCAACTTGCGGCGACTCCACGCTAGGTCCAGGGTGTTTGAGGCACTGTTGAGAGAGTTCCTCTTCGCTGATGACTGTGCTCTTGCTGCACACACCCATGAGGACATGCAGTTCATTATGGATAGGTTCTCAACATCCTGCAGGCGCTTTGGACTCACCATCAGCCTCAGCAAGACCGAGTCCATGTACCAACCAGCTAGCTCACAGAACTCCAGTGCCTCCCCCGACCTGCAATTAAGATCGATGACAGAGATGGTGTCAGTTGACAAGTATTTCTACCTGGCCAGCACCTTATGCAGCAACGGAGCCCTTGATGCGGAAGTGACGCTGCGCATCGCCAAGGCGAGCTCCGCCTTTGGCAGACTCAACAACAGGCTGTAGAACAACAAAGGCATCAGGCTCAGCACCAAAATCAAAACCTACAGAGCTGTTGTGCCGACCACCTTGTTATGCTGCTGTGAAACATGGACGACGTATTGCCGTCACATTCATCAACTTAAGCAGTTTCACCAGAGATGCCTACGAAAGATCCTCGGCATAAAGTGGCAAGACAGGGTCTCCAACCTCCAGGTCCAAGAGAGGAGCGGCCTCCCCAGCATCGAAAGCCTGCCGATCCAGTGCCAGCTGGATAGGTATTAGTGTACAGTATTTGTATATGGAGTGGATGGGTATTATTGTGCAGTATTTTCATATTGACTGGGTAGATATAAGTGACTTATGTATTGTTTGTATGGAGAGGATGGATATTAGTGTACAGTATTATGTCTGGAGTGGGTGGATATTGGATATTGATGTACAGTATGTATGGAGTGGGTTAATATTAATATATAGTATTTATGTATGGAGTGACGTGTACAGTATGTATGGAGTCGCTGGATATCAGTGTACAGTAGGTACGGACTGTATGGTTATTAATGTACAGTGAGTATGTATGAAATAGATGGACATTACTGTACAGTATGTATGCATGGAATAGGTGGATATTAGTGTACAGTGTGTTCGGAATGGATGGATATTAGTGTACAGTCTGTATGGAGTCGATGAATATCAGTGTACAGTATGTGCGGACTGGATGGATATCAGCCTAGTCTGTGTGTACGGACTGGATGGATATTGGTGTACAGTATGTACAGAGTGGATGGATTAAGTGTACATTATTTATGCTCGGAGTGGATGGAATGGGTGTATGTATGGAATGGGTGGCTATTAGTGTTCAGTATTTAAGTATGTAGTAGGTGGATATTTGTGTTCAGGATGTATGGGGTGGTTGGATATTACAGTGCCGTATTTATGTATGGAGTGGATGGATATTACAGTGCCGCATTTATGTATGGAGTGGATGGATATTTCTCGGTTTCTGTATGTTGAATGCATTCCTTTTTTTTTTTTCGCCGCATTGTCTTTTTCTTTTATGTGCATTCTTTACTTTAATTCGCTTTGTCTTGTTTATCATTTCTGACTCACTTGTGTAAACAAAGTGTCTGTTATTACCCGATGTTCGGTTGTCTGTGTGTGTGTCTGTATGTCTGTGTGTCCGTGGTAAAATTTAACATTTCCATTTTCTCTGGAAGTACTTCGTCTGCCAGTACCAATTTTGGCTTAAACATAGTATGAACAAAAATTTTGTCATACCAAGAATAGGTTGTAAGTCTCTCGAATTAAGCTGTATTTCCAGATGATTAATGGTTTATTCCGTTGAGATTCGTTCCGAAATCCGAAAATTCTAATAACCGCTTCCCACTGAGTTGATGGAAGGTGGGTTGTTTTTGTTAAGATGACATGACCTCGTTTTCTCGTTCACAATTAAAAGGAAAGAAATACAAATTCTGGACATGACACATACAGTGATACTAACTACGCTATCGACATGTTTACTGCATATAAATATTCTAAAGTGCACACAGAATGAACTGGAATGACCATAAAAGAAAATTGAACTGATCGTTTCTTTCAGCCCGTTGTTGACGAGTTCGTACAGATCTACAATGTGTTGCGATGTGCTTGAAGCGATGGCAGCATCTCCTTCACTGCCGAAATAGAATAATCGAGATATACTAAAACACACACAAAAACATGATTTAAACGGCGTTATTACGTCCAATGCAATCACGTCTTTTTAATGCATGAAGAAGACAACATTGCTTTGTTAGAATTAGTTAAAATATGACGTCAGATGCGATGCAGTAGTGGGGATTAGTCTGCTTGCTTCGAATCTGAACATGCATGGTTCGATCCCGCTCACATGCCTTTTTTCTTATTTTCTCCCAAGCCTGTCTTATATTTCATATATAATACAGAACACTTTTCTCTGTTTTTTTCCCTCATGACTCCTTCACTGGATAAAGCGCGAAGCACAGGTGACTCTTGTTATCATGCACTGTTAAGTGTTTTTGAAAGAGATAAGGTAATAAAATGTACTTTTAATGCATATATCCCCTTTGTTCCTTGCCAGATGGTGAGAGCAACGAAGGCCATTCGAGGTGTGCTTTTCCTGCTGTTCATCATGGGCTTTCTCACAGTGTTGTTCACTATGTATTCTGTCAACAACTGGTCTGCTGTGGGCGTAACAGTTCACCGAAGACAACAGGAACTGACATTTGTACCAGAATTCCGGAAGGCCGACCCGCCATCAGCAAAACCATTTGAACAAACCGTCGCGTTCGTTTGGGAACGTGAAGACGAGTCAGGGTCAGATGAGAATGCTGCAGGTGCGGGGGATGTCAATGTGATTGCCGATCAGCAGCAGGACTCCCCGACTCCACACCTCCACACTCCCCCCACCACAGTCCTCAGTGTGAACGGCGATCAGGACTACCCCTTTCCACACCTCCACACTCCCTCCCCCAGTGCCGCGGACATTGTGGTCGGCTTGAAGACTGCCCCCCCAGAGACGTATCTCGCGGATAATGCGTCCTTCTTCATACCGAGGAAGACTTTAGTGAATCAGTTTGCTGTCCGATGGTTAATCCAGACAACGTGTCCACCTGAAGGTCCTGTCCTTCTGGTCATTGTACCGTCTGTGCACAGCCACACAGCACACAGAACAGCCATCAGAGAAACGTGGGGCAGCCCCGCTTATGGACACCCATGGCCTGGTGATTCAAGGTCACTGAATGGCTCGGTCAAATTCGTCTTCTTTGTGGGCGTATCCAGAACCTACAATCATGACAAATTGGTTTCTGAGGCAGCAGCTTTCAATGACATTGTAGTGGGTGATTTCCTGGACAGTTACCAAAACCTTAGTTTGAAAATGGCCATGGTGCTGCAGTGGGCGGATCTGCACTGTGCCAGAGCCAAGTATCTACTCAAAGTGGATGAAGACACTTTCGTCAACGTGCCACTTCTCCTGGACGTGTTGAGTTTGGTGTCCCAGAATAACTCTCACTTTGTGCTCGGCTATCCAAAAGAAACTGCATCAAAATATGTTGCCCGCAAAGGCATTTATGAAGTCAGTGTGGAATCTTATCCTCTCCAGCATTGGCCCATCTATGTGCAAGGGCATTCTTACGTCATATCTGGTGACGCCATCAGTTCTTTACGTCATGTTTCACAACATATGCCACTCATCACCAACGAAGATGCCTACGTCACGGGTGTTCTGGCCAAGTGTCTGGGATTGAAGCGACTCGTTTGTTTTCAGATGGCCAAACGGATCAAGAATTTCCGTTTTGATCCGTGCTCCCTTGTGGAGACGAACAAGATTTCCATGACAGAATACTCCACCCGGGATCACTATGCGACCTGGGATGCATTCCAGACTGGAGCCTGCTAAAACCTGATGTGTATCGCGGGACACCATTGCTGTAACGCCATGCATGTTCGCAAAATGGTTTTTTGACTCACTTGTGTAAACAAAGTGAGTCTCTGTTTTAACCCGGTGTTCGGTTGTCTCTGTGTGTGTGTGTGTGTGTGTGTGTGTGTCCGTGGTAAACTTTAACATTGACATTTTCTCTGCAAATACTTTGTCAGTTGACACCAAATAAGGCATAAAAATAGGAAAAATTCAGTTCTTTCCAGCCATCTTGTTTAAAACAATATTGCACCTCTGGGATGGGCACAAAAAAAAAGACAAAAAAAAAAGAAAAAAAAAAGAAGCCTAATTATATGGAAACTGCATTTACTGTTATATTTATATTTTTTGTATTCTCTAAACTTGGCACTTTGATCTGATATTCTGACAACAACAAGAGCAGTCATTATTATCATTTTTTGTTCAAACAGGAACTTCTTTTGCTGAGCATGGAAGTTTTATTTATTTTGCAAACGTTTTGGTGCAGATAGTAAAAAAGGGAAATTACTCTGTAATTAATGCTAGGGGACTTAATTTGCTTTAAACTGATCTTTCTCATCTTAAACATTACATTTTGAAATTATACTCAATACATAAAAAGCTTGTGTGTTTTACTCTCAGTGTACAGGGCTTTCACTATGTTCATTCGCCCAAGTGGTCTTTTTCGGAAAATACTAAAATCAATACGACGAGTGGACTTTACAGATCTGTTGGCTGAGCCCTGAAGGTCATGGGCAAAAATCTATTGCGTACGCATATTTATACACATTCAAAGCGCGTGCTCATATTCTTCGCGAACGCGAACGACGCCATTTTGTTTCAAGTTCAATCCTATATTCAATGGACAATACTCGATAACATGTGATGGAAAGTTGGAGAAGGAGACCGTTTAATATTTATTCAGAGAAAGATTTGTGAACGCCTCATCACTAACTGGATTATGCCCCAAACTGCCATAAAAATATCCACAGAATCAGTCGAAATTCAGTTAAAAATTGTAAACCATGCGAGTTAATACCCTTGAACTGATCACGATGAAACGAAAAAATTTCCAGTCTTGACTTTTCTGAAAATGAAGTCCTTTTCACTTCTTACGACGTTTAGAAGTACTTGTACTTGGCTCTACATGTTATTAGTTTAACAAAATACTAAATTTTCATATCGACTTTAAAACTATAAAACTAGAATTAACATAAAAGAAATATTGAATCGACCGTGTCGTACTACAGTCCCGGCGGGTGTAACTAAACTTGTACATCTATCTAGATCTAGTGAAAACGGCTAAATGTTGCAGTGTGATTGCGACGATAGCCATTAAAAATTTTTTTTTTTATTGCCCTTAAAGATTTTTTGAATGCCCAAGATACACCAGAATAATGATTTAAACAGCGTTCTCACTGCGAATACTGCAATTGATTTATCGCCCTTTAAAAAAGTATGTTCAAATGTTAAATTTTAGAACGTGAGTTAAGGAGCCACGATAGTGTAATGGATAAGGCAGTTTCTTCTCACCCGAACATGGGGGTTCGAATATGGTTAGGACTTTTTTTTTTCTTCTTTTTTTTTTTTTTTAAACGCGAAGCTTTATAATAAGTGTATCACAAGTGAGTCTTGAAGGCCTTACCTCTCTTGTTTTTTGTTTGTTTTGTTTTGTTTTTTTTGTCCCGGACTTTCTTTAATTGGGTCGACCACCGTTTTATTTTGTATTTGAATTCATTATAACAACTCAGAGTAAATGGAAAAGAAAGGGAAAAGAAAGAAAGACAAAAGATCGAATACAGTGAACATTAACAATAACATCGTCATCATAAGTCATACGCATATATGGTCCATTTTATAATCAACTCAAAACGAGACAATAACCAAGACCAATACCCGGCATCCCATAACTGTCATTGTAATCAATAGTATTTTTTTCTCTTGAGAAAAATATTTTGCAAAAAGAATAATACAGTTGAAAGTTTTTTGTAATTTCATCATTTCCAAATAGAACTAATTCTGTATTTAACTTTACATTTGAGCAGGTATCACATCTTTAAAAATGTTCTCTAATTCCTTCGAAAACAATTGAGAGAACTTGCAAAACCATAGATAATGATGTACTGAATCTATTTTATTTTTACAGAAATTGCACTGGTCACTGTAATGCCCATTTTCTTCAGAATTTTGTAACTAAAATGTTGTGACAAATTCTAATTTGAAACCACTTCAATTTTATCTCTTACTTTTTTATTTATTTGCTTCATGGTGGTTACCCAGTTAACGACGATATCTAATTTTTCATCCCACTTAAAGTAAAGAAAGAGTGGTTCAAACGTATATCAATGTATTTGCGAGCCTTTCATTGTAGAGGATATTAAGTGTAATGCTTTCGATTGGTCATTACAGGTTTTATCACCTAGATAAATATTGTGTGTAATTAAGTAACTTTTTATCGAATGTATCAATCCCATATACACTAAATAATTTACATTGATATTATAATTTTCTGTAAAGCACGTGTAACTAAGGAAGCACCCATTCTCATGAACAACATCTCTAACCAGAAATATATTCTTGTTTGTCTAACATTTGTAGTGGATTGTGTTGTTACCAACTCTAAATTTGTCGTTATAAAAGAGGGGCTCAGCAAGTACCTCGCGTGGCTCTTTTAATTCTATTTGTTTCGTAAAATTCGTGTATGCCTGAAAAACAAATCTTTCCAAAATTGGTTAAATTCGATATTTAGAAACTTTCTTGAACCATACAGATGTAGTGATTTAATTTCTTGGCATTTTATAAGTAAGATTCTCTTCCACTTTGGTGTTCCTGTGTATAATTTTCTTATCCATGTTATCTTAAGAGCATGTATAAACTTTTCTATGTCTGGTATACCTGTTCCTCCATTTGCAACATTATGTATCGAATATTTTCTTTTAATTTTATCTGGGGTTTTTTGTTGTTTATTTTTATTCTATACGGATTCATAGCATAGTCTCTGTAATTCTTTTACTTTTTTGTCTGGAGGGTTTGGAAGAATAATCCATAATTATATTAGCTTTAAAAGTATGAAAGATTTGAGAATAGCAATTCTACCGAGGGGTGTGCATATACGCTTTGACCAAATCTTGAATAAATGTTTTGTTTCTGTTAATTTGTCCCTTGTATTCACATCAGTTATTTTTGATAGATCGTCTAAAAACCATATACCTAAAATCTTGAATGGGGTGGGGGGTGGGGGTCCATTTCATATTCTTTTCTGGGAGATATTTCCTTTTCGAATTTTTCATACACCCTAACCAAAGCGTTTTGTCATAATTTAACTTCAGACCTGAAAATTCTTCTTCTATTTAGTGTTTTGAATGATTTCTCATACGATTCTTTATCTCCATGTAACTTAAATGTGTCGTCAGCAAACTGACTAATTTTAAAGTTAGTGTTCAATATGCTAATGCCTTTAATACCCTTATCTTCCCTTATCTTGCATGCCAGAATTTCAGAGCACAATACAAATTGGTATGGCGAAATCGGGTCTCCCTGGCGGCACCCCCTATGTATTTTGAAACTCTGGGATACCTTACCATTTACTAAGACATATGACTTTATATTTATATAAAAAGTGCATACCCATTTACATATATCTTCTCCAAATCCAAAAGCGTTTAAGACCTTGTTCATATATATCCAGTTTACTGAATCAAATGTCTTTTCAAAGTCTATTGAAACTAGTAAGCCTGAAATTTCTTTTTCTAAGTAATGCATGATGTCATATAGTATTCTTAAGTTATCACCAACGTATCTACCTGGAATAAAAACCTGTCTGATCTTCATTTATTAACCTAGGCAGCACTGACTTAATTCTATTAGCTATACATGCTGATCCTATCTTATAAATAACGTTTAACAAGGATATAGGCCTCCATTTTTTTAAGTATTCCCTTGGTTTATCACATTTTGGCGGGCATGTAATTAATCCTTTCTGTGTCGTTAACATTTTCTCCACTTATAAATCCTTCATTCAGTGATCTTACAACAAAGTCACTAATGTCTTTCCAAAAATAAAAAATAAAAAAATTACAGTAATTCCATCTGTACCTGGACTCTTGTCGTTTTGCATTCGCCTAATAGCATCTGTGGCTTCTTGTCTTGTAATTAATCCTTACAGTTGTTTTGATTGTCTCATCTAGTCTGGGTATGTTGTTTACATAATCACTAATATCTAAATCTTTTACATCCTGTTCTTTGTATAGGTCTTCATAATAATGTCTTGTCGCCTTTAGTATTTCATCTGTTTCTGTCAGTATATTACCTTGATCTGTAAAGAACTTTAACATGTGTTTACTGATAAAGTGACATTTTTCAAGATTACAAAATATTTACTTACTTTTTAACCCTGAGATGCCCATCTTGCTTTAGATCTTATAGCTATCCCTTCCATTTTCAATTTCCTTAATTGTATGAGCTCTTCCGTCTTCTCCTGCAATTCTCTAATTATATTATACGACCGAACTTCCTTTTCGAGTGGTATTTTCTTTTCTTTTCTAACATTTCCTCTTTTTCTATTTGTTGCTTTTTCTTTCTTATTCCAAAAGTTATAGCTTTTGCTCTTATCTCCATTATCAACACATCTAAAAAGAGCTGGTTGCTTATAGTAAACTGAATTTCATCATTCGGGGTATTACATACGTTTTCTCGTGCGTACGGTAATACTGCATACTGTTCCTTTATTTTCTCTATTGTTTCTTTCACTAACTTAACATAATCACTGTCTCCAAGTAAAGATGAGTCAAATTTCCAAAACGGTTTTCTTTTGGGTTCTGTATTAAATACTAAGTCAACTTTGACTAAAGAGTGGTCACTTCTATAACCGTACAAAATAGTGTTTTTAACATCAGTAACCAGGTTATCTGAGTTCAAGAAGAAGTCAAGACGGCATTGTTGTAAGGGAGTTGGTCTCCTCCAAGTGTATCTTAAGACTTCAGTATTGAGTTCCCTCCACATATCTACTAACTTTAAATCATCTATTATCTTTAAAACTCTCTTGTGCTCCCTGATTATTCACATGCTTATAATTGTGGTAGTGTACGTTGGGATTCATTACTAAATTCCAATCCCCTCCCATTATGACGTTAGAAATTTCTTGCTCTTCAACTTTTTTCTGATTTTCTTTAAAAAAAAAAAAAAAAAAGAAAGAAGAAAAAAAAGGGGTCATTACTGTTAGGGCCATAAAGGTTTACCAATAGAATTTCGATATCAAATATGTTAACACCAAAATGATATAATTTCCATGAGTATATGTAATTTTTTTTTAAATTTTGACCTGAAAGTTGTTATTCAGCTAGATAGCTACTCCTCGTGACCTAGAATTATTAGATGAAAAACACATTCATAACCCCATTCAGCCCTTATTTGTCTCTCCATCTTTTTTGTAAAGTGCGTATCTTGTAAAAAATAGACTGAATATTGTTTTTGTCTTAAGTGTTGTAAAACATCTTTCCTTTTTTGAAAAGCGAACCCCTGGCAATTTAAGTATGATATTTTTAGACTATTCATGAGTGAACTGTGTATTGGACCACACATATTGCACTGTTAATATTTCAAAAACAGTTTTCCACCTGTACCATCTTTTCTAATCTAATTAAAAAAAAAGAACAAAAAGGATAATGAATTCTTTGTTCTGTACAAACTGAAGCATCAGACACTCAAATATCTGGAGAAAATCAAATGAAATATATGAAAAAGAAAGAAACAAGACAAAATATTGTCCATTCACACAAAAATACACATACATTGGCAAAGAAGAAAAACAAACAAAAAAACAAGACACCTGTTTCCCTCTGACCATCCTTGGCGATCAGGGAACAACACATCACACAACTTTTCATGTTTGATTTCATAACGCCGTATTTCACGAAACTCCCATTCTCGTGGAAAGTATTTTTTAACAAGGTGTGTGTGTGTGTGTGTGTGTGTGTGTGTGTGTGTGTAAAGAAAGTGCCAGATAGAAATAAATAAGAATGAATGTGTTTGCTTGTAAGTGTAGGCCTGCTATCTGTTCACTTGTCACTCCAAATCAGAACGTGTTCTCCCCAAAACACGAAAAACACTTATTAACAACACCCTTTTATTTATTACTAAGAAAAATATCAAAAGCTGCTACTCATGGCCTGGACTGGAATATAATTTTTATGGGGGGAAAACAATGGTAACTTCACTGCCGTGAATGTGCTTCAACAGTCTCGCCAGCCCCTGGCTCTTCGCTCAGCACGTCTGGATGGTCCCACCATCACGTTCACCTTCTGTGCTAGCAGTCCGTCCCGATGGTCCCACCATCCAGTTCTGTGGAAGTACCGTGCCCAGTGCCTGGCACCTCGGCACAAGAAAAAACCCCGTGGCCTGTCCCCGGCCACAAGATGCCTGCTCATTTTTAGTATGTGTCGGTTCCTTGACTTTCTGGATGCAACCCCCCCTCCTTATTTCCAGTCCCACTACAGACCATGTTTTGAATATTATTCCTAGAAACCTAAGTGGACAAACAAGATAACATAGACACCATATCTTTACACACACACACTAAAGAGGAAATCTTCATCCCACCATCGACATAATTTCCATTCACTTAATATCACTTAAGCCGATAAAAAAAATATTCGCTTGAAAAACGATGTCCATTTACCACCCTAAGTAATGCCAAATACAATTACTTTAAAATGATTCCCATTCATACCATCAGGAAATACCAAAATGTAGCTGCTTAGCTACTACACAATTCAATGTTTCAAAAAAGTCACCATTTCTTAGCCATCGAATAGTCTAACAAAACGTGCGCAATAGCCGAGTGGTTAAAGCGTTGGACTTTCAATCCGAGGGTCCCGGGTTCGAATCACGGTGACAGCGCCTGGTGGGTAAAAGGTGGAGATTTTTCACATCTCCCAGGTCAACATATGTGCAGACCTACTAGTGCCTGCACCCCGTTCGCACGCAGAAGATCAAATATGCACGTTAAAGATCCTGTAACCCATGTCGGTGTTCGGTGGGTTATGGAGACACGAAAATACCCAGCATGCATGAACCAAGACAGAGTCATCGGCAAGTCGATGTTGGTCGTGTAACGGAAAGAAGAAGAAGAACGTAAGACAAATTTAAGTAACTACTATCTATCATTGACCTAATTGTGTATCATCAAATCACCAAGTACTGATTACCCATACAAGCTTTACAACAACATCAAATCAACCACAACATATCAATGTATCTGTAATTTAAACGCTACATAAATTATCCATACAAATGTCCTGCTTTTATATACTATGGTCAATATCCCATCACAAAACGTAGTCAAAGTCATTTCAAACTGAGTGCAATAATTTTCAACATACCTTTACAGACAAAATTATGTCCCAAACCTGGACAGCTTCATGACACCATCTGGCAAACAAATCCGCACTTCACAGCAGCACATCACATTCATAACTCAGGGTATGATTACAAAAATGCACGTGAAACACGTGAAACCATTTTCCAAAAAAACAAATCCCAATCCCCAATATAAATGTTGCCCTGTAAAATAATGGATCTATGAAAATAGTATTTAAAAAAAAAAAAAACCCAACCAACTTCCAATCCCCGATATAAATGTTGCCCTGTGAAAAATGGATCTAGGAAAATAGGATACCATTTTCTTTACAGTGTGTGTGTGTGTGTGTGTGTGTGCCTCGACGCGCGTGTGTATACAAAACTTGTAAAAATCGTGCAAGCGATTTTTTCTTCCTTTTTTCTTTCTTTCCAGAGCTTTGAATAAGTTCTCAAAACTCAAAACAACTAAGGCAATATTCACATGACATTCGTGCCAGTATGGTCTGATTTCTTAACTCACTCAGAGATCCCGAACCATCAAGGGAACCTCGAGCACGTGCAACACAACCTTCCCTCACTCTGCCCGCAGTCACCTTACTGTACAAGTTCGCGCGAACGTGTGTGTGTGTGTGTGTGTGTGTGTGCAGCGGGAACGAAAACATACATAACATACATAATCAGCTAAGTATGTGTCACAAGAGCATGAGCAAACGCAGGTCACACCTGTGACCCACCTGCTCCAAGATTCACAACATTCAAGCACAATCATTACAAACCGAATACGTCATGTACAGTGATTCACAACACAAAAAGACTTATTCGTCGCAAAATGTTAACCATAACTTCACACACAAATCGCATAGGTGAAAAAGGTACGATTTCAGTAACTTCAAAAAGCAGTCTCTCAATAAGGAGAGCAAAAGAAATATTCGCGAGAGACAATAATTGATAAGTCACAGTATTTACCTCTTCTCTCTTCCTCTCCACCCGCCACCCCCTCCCATTTTTTCCTATCTTTTTTGTTCCTTCCCCTCCACCCCCCATTTTTCTCCCCCCCCTTTTTTGTAGGCGATTAAGA
This sequence comes from Babylonia areolata, assembly GCF_041734735.1. NCBI lineage: Eukaryota > Metazoa > Mollusca > Gastropoda > Neogastropoda > Buccinidae > Babylonia > Babylonia areolata. Next base: position 95,285,760 of record NC_134876.1, on the reverse strand, counting down.
GAGATTATGTGTGAACAATTGTGTGTGTGTGTGTGTGTGTGTGTGTGTGTGTGTGTGCATGTTTCAAACAATGACTTCATCTACGCAAAGGATTGTCTTTAGTTAAAAAAACAACAACATATATATATATATAAACATCAGTATCAATTGTAAAATGTAATGCTGATAATAGATAAATAAAATAACGCACCAGTCAGTCCTATAATCCGACAAAAATTAGCACTTGACCAAGCCAATCAATGATCAATCAAACATTCAGTGTGTTCATTGAAAGGTTCGTAACCAGGGAAAAAAACAAAAACAAAAGAACACCGAGTTGCATGGCATATGTTTTGGAATCCATCATTTCAGCTTTTGGCATATAATTTCAAATGTGTTATAATTTTCGTACACGAACACTGTATGGTGGGCATGGTGCGGAAAAAAAAAAGAAAAAAAAAAAGAGTAAAAATCCAAAGGGTTGGGCACATAGTAATGACGTTAGCGTACTTTTAATGTCTGAATACGAAAACGTCTGTATGTATGTGGAGGCGGGGGTGTGCATGTGTGTGTGCGTGTGTGTGTGTGTGTGTGCTGGTGGGAAGATGGGTGAGGTGTTTTGATATGCATATGAACGAATATATGATTGTTTATATATCAATTTTTCACAAACATATTTACAAATTAGTACACCAT
>NC_134876.1:95267585-95275085 GCF_041734735.1 Babylonia areolata | reverse complement strand
ACAAGGATGGGGAATGTGTGTGTGTGTGTGTGTGTGTGTGTGTGTGTGTGTGAGGAGGGGGGAGTGCCGGGGGGTGGTGGTGGTGGTGATTGCGGTGGGGGTGGGGGGGGGGTGTTAAGTCGTCACGCACCGGTGGAAGAGCGCCCTCAAGGTGACAGGATCTGTAAGAAACAGAAAGTGGAAGTGGAGTGGAGTGGAGGGGGGTGGAGTGGGTGGGGGGTTAGATATGAGTGGGCGAGAGAGAGAGAGAGAGAGAGAGAGAGAGAAGGTGGGGTAGAAATGGCATTGAAATTGGAATTGGAAGTGGTTTATTCAAGTAAAGGCCATAGCCACAAATGAGAAAGAGAGAGAGAGAGAGAGAGAGAGAGAGAGAGAGAGAGAGAGAGAGAGAGAGAGTGTGTAAGATAGTTAGATGAAGAGAGAGAGAGAGAGAGAAAATTGATAGTCATTTCCATAGAAAATGTTGAAATATTTAATCACGTATTCATTTGTTGATGTCATTAGCGAAGAGAGAGAGAAAGAGAGAGAGAGAGAGAGAGAGAGAGAGAGAGAGAGAGAGAGAGAGAGAGAGAGAGAGAGAGAGAAGACAAAATTCTTTATTTAGAGGATAATAGATAAGCAGTGGTGTGCGGTTTTTTTAATCCAGTCCCCGCCCTGAACAGGGTCTACACAACACAAAGCTAAATAAAATGAAAGCATGGTGTTAACAGAGGAGAAAAAAAATCAAACAATTTATTATAAAAAAGAACACACACACACACACACACACACACACACACACACACACACACACACACACACACACACACACACACACACACATGACATAAAGGCACAAGCATGGTGTTTGTAACATACATAGGAAAAAAATGGGAAAAAAAAATGAAAGAAACAAACACACACAACACACACTGCAGTACAAACCAGAATGGGGGATGGAGGGTGAGGGAGGTTCCCAGTGAACCATACACATTTGACAAACAGTATCATTAAAATGAACGATTTACATTACACATTATGGCATAAGGTGGGAAAGACAAAGTTTTTTTTAAGGTGGTTGGGCAATGGTGTTGTTTAATTGTTTCTGGGAGTGAGTTCCATAATAATGTGGCGCTTGATTAAACCAGACTGGATTTGAACAAGTCAATTCTTGGACTTTGTGGGGGGGATTCCTTGATGGATTTACAAAATAAATTGTCTGTTAATGTTGATGGTGCATTACCTGTCATAATCTTTTGCACCATGATTCTTTTATTGTACTCTAATCTACGGAATAGTGGGAGAATATTTGCTTGTTAATAGTCTGAGTCTAAAAGGGAAGTGTTTTTAAGGAGTACCAGCTTGAGCCCCCGTTTATGAAGATTCTGTAATGGCTTCATGGTTTTCGCACTTGGGGATCCCATTGTGTTGATGCATAATCTATTGTAGACTAGATATGTGCTTGAAAAAATAAGAGAGAGAGAGAGAGAGAGAGAGAGAGAGAGAGAGGTGGGGAGACTGTGTAAAGTCGGTGGGTGGCTGGTGTGTGATGTGATGAGGCGAGGTGTGATGTGGCGTGGTGTGGTGTGATGTTGTGTGGTGTGGTGTGGCGTGGTGTGATGTTGTGTGGTGTGGTGTGGCGTGGCGTGGCGTGGTATGGTGTGGTGTGGCGTGGTGTGGTGTGGTGTGGTGTAGTGTGGTGTGGCGTGGTGTGGCGTGGTGTGGTGTGGTGTGGTGTGGAGTGGTGTGGTGTAGTGTGGCGTGGCGTGGTGTGGCGTGGTATGGTGTGGTGTGGCGTGGTGTGGTGTGGTGTGGTGTAGTGTGGCGTGGCGTGGTGTGGCGTGGCGTGGTGTGGTGTGGTGTGGTGTGGCGTGGTGTGGTGTGGAGTGGTGTGGTGTGGTGTGGTATGGCGTGGTGTTGTGTGGTGTGGTATGGCGTGGTGTTGTGTGGTGTGGTGTGATATGTTGTGGTGTTGTGTGGTGTAGTATGGCGCGGTGATGTGTGGTGTGATGTGGTGTGATATGGCGTGGTGTTGTGTGGTGTGGTGTGATATGGCGTGGTCTTGTGTGGTGTGGTGTGATATGTTGTGGTGTTGTGTGGTGTAGTATGGCGTGGTGATGTGTGGTGTGGTGTGGTGTGGTATGGCGTGGTGTTGTGTGGTGTGGTGTGGTGTGATATGGCGTGGTGTTGTGTGGTGTGGTGTGGTGTGATATGTTGTGGTGTTGCGTGGTGTGGTGTGGTGTAGTATGGCGTGGTGTTGTGTGGTGTGGTGTGATATGGCGTGGTGTTGTGTGGTGTGGTGTGGTGTGTATGGCGTGGTGTGGCGTGGTGTGGTGTGATATGTTGTGGTGTTGTGTGGTGTGGTGTGGTGTGTATGGCGTGGTGTGGCGTGGTGTGGTGTGATATGTTGTGGTGTTGTGTGGTGTGGTGTGATATGTTGTGGTGTTGTGTGGTGTGGTGTGATATGGCGTGGTGCTGTGTGGTGTGGTATGGCGTGGTGTTGTGTGGTGTGGCGTGGTATGCTATGGCGTGGCGTGGCTTGGTGTGGTGTGAATATCCTGTTAGTCTACGTGCTACTTTTTTTCTTCTTTTTTTCTTGTTTTTTTTCTGTCTTTCTTTCTTTCGTTTGCGCCAGGTCTGTTCCCAAAGATCGCAGAGCATCTGGTCAGACGATAGAGAATTGGGCAGTAAGGCGTGTTGTGTCACGGCGATGAAGACATTGCTCAGTCATGCATGCTGCGAAGCGCTAGGAATGCACGCCAGGAAGAAAAAAAAAGGAGAAGGAAAATAAAAATAAAAGACTTGACCAACGAACGGAAGCGAGAGAGAGAGAGAGAGAGGGAGGGAGGGAGAGAGAGGGAGAGAGGGAGAGAGAGAGAGAGAGAACGAGAGAAGAGAGACAGAGACAAGAGACAGAAACTGACATACAGATATAGAGAAAAAGAGAGAATAATATATAGAGAGAGAACACAGACATCGAGAAACACACACACACACACACACACAGATATATATATATATATATATATATATATATATATATATATATATATATATATATATATATATAATATAGACACATACCTACAGACAGAGACAGAGAGAGAGAGAGAGACAGACAGACAGACAGACAGACAGACAGACAGACCGACAGAGACAGATACCAAGACAGACAGACAGAGACAGAGACAAAGGGAGACAGACAGACAGACAGAGGCAGAGACAAAGAGAGACAGACAGACAGACAGAGGCAGAGACAAAGAGAGACAGACAGACAGACAGACAGACAGACAGAGGCAGAGACAAAGAGAGACAGACAGACAGAGACAGAGACAAAGAGAGACAGACAGACAGACAGACAAACAGAGGCAGAGGCAAAGAGAGACAGACAGACAGACAGAGGCAGAGACAAAGAGAGACAGACAGACAGACAGACAGACAGACAGAGGCAGAGACAAAGAGAGACAGACAGACAGAGGCAGAGACAAAGAGAGACAGACAGACAGAGGCAGAGACAAAGAGAGACAGACAGACAGACAGACAGAGGCAGAGACAAAGAGAGACAGACAGACAGAGGCAGAGACAAAGAGAGACAGACAGACAGAGGCAGAGACAAAGAGAGACAGACAGACAGAGGCAGAGACAAAGAGAGACAGACAGACAGACAGACAGAGGCAGAGACAAAGAGAGACAGACAGACAGAAGGGGTCGGGAGAGAGAGAGAGAGAGAGAGAGAGAGAGAGAGAGAGAGAGAGAGAGAGACAGACAGACAGACAGACGGACAGACAGACAGAAAGAGGTAGTCTGGAGAGAGAGAGAGAGAGAGAGAGAGAGAGAGAGAGAGAGAGACAGACAGACAGACAGACAGACAGACAGACAGACGGACAGACAGACAGACAGAAAGAGGTAGTCTGGAGAGAGAGAGAGACAGACAGACAGACAGACAGACGGACAGACAGACAGAAAGAGGTAGTCTGGAGAGAGAGAGAGAGAGAGAGAGAGAGAGAGAGAGAGAGAGAGAGAGACAGACAGACAGACAGACAGACAGACGGACAGACAGACAGACAGAAAGAGGTAGTCTGGAGAGAGAGAGAGACAGACAGACAGACAGACAGACGGACAGACAGACAGAAAGAGGTAGTCTGGAGAGAGAGAGAGAGAGAGAGAGACAGAGAGAGAGAGAGAGACAGACAGACAGACAGACAGACAGACAGAGAGAGAGACAGAGAGACAGAGACAGAGAGACAGAGACAGAGAGATTAACAAAAGAATTCGAACAGAAGAATGCAATGACCTAACGTGACCCGGGCGGTCCGAGGAAAGGTCGTTGTTGGGTCAGCGGACGGTCAGCTGAGACGCTGGGAGCTTACTCTTTCTCTATATATGTCGTGTGACAAAGAGCTCAAAAAGATTCATTTAACAGCGCCAATGTTGAAAAAACATAACAGCAACACACAGGACATTGTTGCAGTGTTGTCGTGTTGGTCATTCACACATCCTTGCAACGAAACGAAACATAGTCTGATTTCAAAAGAGTAACAGAGTAGGTATGTTATGTATAGCTGTTTCGAGAAACGAAACGGACTTTTATTTCAAGGGAGTAATGAAGTAAGTACATGAAGTACACAACTGTTGTTGTTGTTGTTATTATTATTATTTTCAACATCCATTCTTTAAGAGAAGAAAAACGACACACTAATGGATCATCAACAATGAATGCGTGATACGAAAGTAGATTGTTGCCCTGTACAGGGATTACCACAGGATTATAGACAAGACAAGACAAGACAAGACACGACAAGACAAGTAACAAGGACTTGTGGTGATTTACTGTCTTTGTGTCTTCGCGGTAGCTCATCTCAAGCCTGAATACCAGTCCAAAAACAAGTCATGGAAAATAGTCTCCATGTGAGTGAACTGTTCTCAGTATGTTCGTGCAGTACAAGATTTCAACACCACAACATGGCCGTGTATGAAGAATGGTGTCATGACACGAAGTTGGTTGTCATGATGTGCTTATTGTAAAGGTCAGATTTCCTGTATGGTATGGCTGTGTTACTGTATTGATTTGAACTTGATATTTGGAGGAAGGCTCGTGATGCATGTGTCTTCAGGCGCTGAGGTGATTATGTGTTCACGAGCTGTTGTTGTGAATACTGATACTGTTGTGAAGTGCACCAAAATTCTTGCCACTTTCCTCTCTGCGCATAGCTGAACTGGTCACAGGAGTGACCTGGGAAAAATTAGACCTTGGGGTCTGAGAGTCACAGAACAGACAGTTACCATTCTGAGAGAGAATGTGAGACATAGCCTCGTTGAACTGTGGAGGTTCAGGGAAGCTGATTTTGAAGTACTGGATCCTCAGAGCCTGGCCTGTTTTCGGACGAAGGTGTTTGGCTGTTATATCGCCCACCGAAAGATGTTTGGGAAGCACCAACTGACAACACGGTCGTGAAAAGAAACAGATGAAAATTGTCATAATGTGTCGGTTTTTTGAGTCGACCATCCAACCTAAACGCTATGACAGTTAAAACTTTAGTGTGATTATTTCTTAATTTTCGAGATTGCAATTCTTTTGTTATGTATGCCTCTCCAAGTTGGAGCAATTCTTGCTGCGAAAGTGCCAAGCAAGGGCGATAAATTTAGCAAGTGACATTATCTGACAAAAGGAGATGGATGATGTCCCTTTCAATTTAAACACTTTCTTTAAAAACTTCACTTTTTTTTTTTTTAACGGATATCACAGTAGGCGTTACACACAAAAGGAAAATGAATTTCGTCTTCTGCCTGAGTCCCCACATAGGGCATGGGGGTAGAATGGATGTGGCAATGGAGTACCATCTTTTACTGGCATTCAGCTCCAATACCTGAACCGAGCAAGACTAAGTCTGTGCCATTTATTGTTCAGAACTGAAATATACTTTTCCGTCTCAAATATGCTCTTGAATTAAAGAAACCAGCTATAGTTTTCCGAATCTTCTGAATGAGAATGCTAATCCTGTTTGTATGAAGAAGTAAGTCTATCTTTAAATGAGAGAGAGAGAGAGAGAGAGTATGCGAAACGGAAAACTGGACAAAGAGACCAAACTCAAGAGGCCATTTTGGGGGTGGGGGGCACGATCAGAGAGTACTGTGCGAAACGTGAATCATTTCTTTCTGTTATGCAGATCGGAAAACCTCCGAGACGAATCGTGGTTAGGTGGAAAATCTGTGTCGACAATTGCTTCTTCTTCTTCTTCTTTGTTCGTGGGCTGCAACCCCCACGTTCACTCGTATGCACACGAGTGGGCTTTTACGTGTATGACCGTTTTTACCCCGCCATGTAGGCAGCCATACTCCGCTTTCGGGGGTGTGCATGCTGGGTATAATCTTGTTTCTATAACCCACCGAACGCTGACAATGATTACGGGATCTTTAACGTGCGCATTTGATCTTCTGCTTGCATATACACACGAAGGAGGTTCAGGCACTAGCAGGTCTGCACATATGTTGACCTGGGAGATCGTAAAAATCTCCACCCTTCACCCACCAGGCGCCGTCACCGTGATTCGAACCCGGGACCCTCAGACTGACAATCCAACGCTTTAACCACTCGGCTATTGCGCCCGTCGACAATTGCTTCATGCCGGCAGACCCGGAGGCGTCGATATATTTTTTTAGATTTTATTTTTGGAGGTGTGTGTGCATGTGTGTGTGTGTGTCTTGTTTCGCTCATTTAGTGCAGCTGCTGCTCTGTGAGCCTTTGCCTTTTGCTGATGCATAAACAGATATCGATTTTGTCAATAATTATTCTAAACATAAAAAAGTATACAAAATGCAACACTGTCCATTGTACAAATATACTTTTTTTTTTACTATGTAAAATATACTGCCATACTTTATTTGATTATTTTCTTTTTTTAAGAGCTACGTGTTGTGTTATATAATGCCACACTTTCTAAAAGCTTATGAATTGTGTTCGTTCAAATGTACGCATTTTTCCAGTGTGAACAAATATACTCCTTTTCATTAAACAAAAGATAAACAACAACAACAACAACAACACACACACACACACACACACACACGCACGCACACACACACACACACACACACACACACACACACACACACACACACACACACACACACACACACACACGTACACACACACACACACACACACACACACACACACACACACACACACGCGCGCGCGCGTACACACACACACAATTAAAAGAAAAAGAAACAAATAAACAATAACGTGTGAATCTATTTAATCACTCTGTCTCGATTATCCATGCGCGCGCGCGCGACAGTATGTGTGCATGCATGCTTGCGCGTGTGTGGGTTGCCCACTCGTGGGTTTTGTTGTTGTTGTTGTTGTTGTTGTTTGTATGCCTATTTTTGATATATAACATTGTGCATAATGTATAACTAACTCTGTGTTCATAATAGCTCCTCTTGGAAACAAATTTGACGAAATGGTGAAAGTCAAGGGCATATGATATTGTATATGTATTTGTATTTGTATTTCTT
>NC_134876.1:95237585-95245085 GCF_041734735.1 Babylonia areolata | reverse complement strand
CAGTCTTCCAACACTCTGCCAGTCTTCCAACACACTGCCAGTCTTCCAACACTCTGCCAGTCTTCCAACACTCTGCCAGTCTTCCAACACTCTGCCAGTCTTCCATCACTCTGCCAGTCTTCCAACACTCTGCCAGTCTTCCAACACTCTGCCAGTCTTCCAACACTCTGCCAGTCTTCCAACACTCTGCCAGTCTTCCAGCACTCTGCCAGTCTTCCAACACTGCCAGTCTTCCAACACACTGCCAGTCTTCCAACACTCTGCCAGTCTTCCAACACTGCCAGTCTTCCAACACTCTGCCAGTCTTCCATCACTCTGCCAGTCTTCCAACACTCTGCCAGTCTTCCAACACTGTGCCAGTCTTCCAACACTGTGCCAGTCTTCCAACACTCTGCCAGTCTTCCAACACACTGCCAGTCTTCCAACACTGTGCCAGTCTTCCAACACTCTGCCAGTCTTCCAACACTCTGCCAGTCTTCCAACACTCTGCCAGTCTTCCAACACTCTGCCAGTCTTCCAACACTCTGCCAGTCTTCCAACACTCTGCCAGTCTTCCAACACTCTGCCAATGACACCCAGCTGAGGGTAGAGGCTCACCAATGCTATGTTTCTGGTGAGGCACGAACCCACGTCACTCTTCCTTCAACCATCAGTCCGTGACTATAACCACTTCGCCACGACGGTTAGATATGTAGGTAATTATATATGTAAAATTGTTTTTCTGTGTGTCTGAACTAGAAGTATTAAAAGTAGCAGAAGCAGCAGCAGTAACAGCAGCAGCAGTAATAGTAGTAGTAGTAGTAGTGCTTGTTGTTGTTGTAGAAGTGGTAACAGCAATTTCTTAAAGCGAAATATATTATGTATATATCTAGTTATAGTGCGCTATTTTATGCGTGTTAAATGTGGTTACTGCATGTGTATGGTTGTAATTATTGTATGTGATGTTATTGTCAACATCGCAATTAAGCATTTTATGTCTTTTTTATGAATTCATATTGAATGACTGTGGTTTACGTACATCGTGAATTTCTCTGATTGAGATAATGTAGTATTCAGTATTCTATGTTCCTGGCAGTAAACTCACGAAACTTACCAAATATGTGTCGAGTTTCCAGTTGAACCAGTCAGTTCTTGCCTATCTGTGGAATGGAATAAAATTGTCAGCTGCACTAACAAATAATGTTAAAACAGTCAGCGTTGATGTCAGTACCCTTTTATTATAATTGCTTCATTATACATGGGATATGCTTCTGTTGTGCAAGTACTGGCTTCTTTCAAACCTGGATGGTTTTCGAGGCGTTGAATCCACAGAAAAGTAATTGGCTCACGACAGTATCTTTCTTCGAACGGAGAGACTTTAACATCAACGATCTAGAAAAAGAAAAAAAGTCAGCTGCGAAGAAGGTTCTTGGAAACTGCAATTCAACACTATGATAACAAGACTTAACAAACCCTTACATTACAGGAAGGGACCTTGGTTTAGATAACGACTCAAGGAACACAGGTCCACTCTGGGTATGCCGACTTTACACATTGGTCTGCACGCGTTCTATTTTATTTTGGCAACGCTCAGTACACACACATAATATACACGGGGTTCTATTCCTGGCACCGTGTTCGGCACCCTACCCTATTTACGGATTGGTACACAGCGTTTTTTGGCAGTTATGGTGACGCGCGCGTGTGTGTGTGTGTGTGTGTCTGTGAGGGAGGTAGTGGCGTGTGTGTGTGTGTGTGTGTGTGTGTCTGTGAGGGAGGTAGTAGTAGTAGTAGTAGTAGTAGTGTGTGTGTGTGTGTGTGTGTGTCTGTTTCAATGTTTGTCCGTGTGCATTTTTGTATAATCTGCTAAAGACTCATTTTTGTTCTGTTTTCTTTATAAGAGTGCTCGCGATATTGTTTCCTTTTAGTGGGTGCTCGCAGGGAATACTTGCATTGCATCTTGTTATATCTATTGTGTTGTGTTGTATTGTGTTGAGATGTGTCGCGCTGTATTCTATTGTATTGTGCCGTATTGCATTGTACTGAATTGCACACATACACAACTATGCTTACAGAGAGAGAGAGAGAGGGGGGGGGAGGGAGGGAGGGAGAAAAATGGAGAGAGAGAGAGAGAGAGAGAGAGAGAGAGAGAGAGAGAGAAACAAACAAATAAACAAACAAACAAACAACCAAGAACCAGGAAAAAAAACATAGTTTTGTTGTTGTTGCTGTTGTTGTTTGTTGCTTTTTCACATGAGCGATTATCACTGACTGAACGTTCACCAATCGCATCCTGACCTTCCTGAGTTGTTGTTCACGTGTGTGCAGTTTACTGATATGAAATTAACTCACTCAGTACGGCCAGTCCTCTCTTCTCCTCTACACAGACCCCTCGGATGTCCAGTGGGTGTCTGAATGACCCAACATTTAGCTTCCGTCGTCAGAATTGTGGTATTCTTTGTCAACATTCACCTCTTCAGTATAAGAGCCTTCAGCTTGCAAAATTTTTTAATGGTGGTAATTGGGGTGAAACGTTATTAACGTCGTCTCTTTCGCCGTTCGTATGGAGAGAGTTAAACATAATCAAATTATATTACGGGGAGGGGGGAGGGGGGTTTACTCAGGAACTCCACAGGCGTCAAACCCATCCTGAATCCTTAACACACAATCACTAATATGTATATGCATATATATATATATGTTCCTACTGTGTTTGTGTTTGTATATACACAAACACTAATGTACATATAAACTCTTACCGTGTTTGTGTTTGTATATGATTTTCAGTTAATGTTTGAAGTTCTTGCTACATCAGCACCCTCCTCCACCCCACTAATATTCTTTGCGATCCTGGTACACTCGGTAATAAAGATATAAGTTTCTGTTGTGTCCTGTTCTGTCTTGCTGTAGTCTATTCTATATTATTCTGTCCTAGTCGTGGTTTTGTTTGTTTGTTTGTTTGTTTGTTTTTTTGCTTGTTGTTGTTTTTTGTTTTATTTTGTTTTGTTTCTAATTAACATCAACATCAAAACGTAAACTTACGCATCCCAAAGCAGTCAGCAGTCCACAGGGAGCTAACTATAAAGAAAGATCGCTACTAAGCTACTTGCAAGACAAGACCCCGCAGTGCCGTTTTGTCATTTTTAGCGGTTGGTCAGCTACGCGTGTCCTGTTTCTGGTGATTAACTGCAAATGCTCGGTCATTCCGAACTGCCTGGCTGCATGCTGAGTCAGACCGGAGATTAGAAAAGAGAGATAAACCACTTGCAGAAATTGCTGAAGCCAGGCAGCCTGCGCCGCGAGACGCATTCATTATTCATGAGCTGCCTTTGCCCCGCCCAAACTAAGGGAAAGCGTCAGTCGAACGCAGTCTCCTGAGTGATTTTATAATTTGGATTACACCTTTTTTCCCTTTTCTGTTTGTTTCATCCCACGCAGATGTCAAACTCAATTTTGTTGTGAATAACATTCCTAAATATTTATATGTATTGGTTACTTTTATTTCCCTATCACCACAGCACCATTTTTCACGAGTCGAAAGATGACCTCCATTGCGGAAAACTATAATATTGGTCTTATCGAGATTCACTGTTTGTTGTAGTCTGTCTGTTTCTTGCTTAAGGGCATTTAATTGATTTTGTAACCCTATGGGTGTGTCAGACAAGCTAGAGAACAACATCATCAGCAAATAGCATTAAGAGCAAATCTGTTGCGCCAGGTATCATTTGTATTCCATGTCTCCCCTTCTTTGATAACTCCACTGCCAATTCACTGATGAAAAAGGAAAACAGCTGTGAGCTTAGCATACAACCTTGTTTAACCCCTCTTGGACACTGAAAAAAGTCTGAATAAATACCTTTGTCATGAACACTTACTAGTACAGAATCGTAGATGCTTTTAACAGCCATGTAAAACTCCCGAGAGAGAGAGACAGAGACTTAGAGAGAGAGAAAGAGCACAATACAACGGTCTGCTCGGGCAACATGAAGCGTTTGTATATATTTGAATTATATATATGATTATGTACATATAGATATAGATTTACATACTGATAGATCTATATGAAATTATGTATGTATGTATTCATGTATGTATGTATGTATGTATAGACAGATGTTAGAAGAGAGACAGAGCTGAATATGTGTTTTATGTTTATATATATATATATATATATATATTTTGTTGTTGTTGAAGAAATGGTGATGTAAACCAGAAAGTGTGAAGAAAAAGTAGCGTTACGAAAACGCAGTTCAATAATTTACAACTGTCTCTCTCATGTGCAACATTGCGCGGGGGGGGGGGGGGGGGGGGGGGGGGGGGGGGGGGGGGGGGGGGGGGGGGGAGGTGGTTTGTGGTGGGGGAGCTGCTTTATTTTTTTTTATATTATCTACATTCAAGCAGATGCAAACGTGCTAAAAACCAAGCAAAAATGAATCGGTTTTCATTGTATACAGCGAATCTTACTACACGTGGGAAATTCCAGGCATAACTTAACTTTCACTTTACTGCAGCTGAACCGTCAGAACCGACCCGTTTCCTTCAGGTGGGGAAGGAGAGGGTGATTTACCCCCACCCTTCCGCACTGCGTGTGTGCCCCAAAACGGCTTCAGCACTGTTATAGACAGTAAGAAGGGGCCTGCCGCGAGTGGTTTATCTCTCTTTCTAATCTCCGGTCAGACGTAGCCAGCTTCCCTTCAGGGCGCCCTAAGGTCCAGCAGAGAACCTGTTAAAGCGTCAGCAAACCTTTCCGGACGAGAATATAAACCTATTAGTACTAACCACTTGGAGTATTCTTAGCGTTCTTGGGCGCTGCCCAGGACACGTGACCGGTAAGCGTGAAGAAGCACGTGACACGTTTTGAAACATTATGACGGACTGTGCAACTGTGCATTCGTTTACTAACTTCAGAGTTTGTCGAAACCGTTTTGGTGAAAGAGCTGGTGTTATAAACTGGCGTATGTGTACGTGTTTATTAATTTTTTTTTTTTCTTCTTTAACTCTCTCCATACGAACGGCGAAAGAGACGACGTTAACAGCGTTTCACCCCAATAACCACCATCAAAATATTACCAGCGGAAGGCTCTTATACTGAAGAGGTGAATGTTGACAAAGAATACCACAATTCTGACGACGGAAGCTAAAGGTTGGGTCATTCAGACACCCACTGGACATCCGAGGGGTCTGTGTAGAGGAGAAGAGAGGACTAGCCGTACTGAGTGAGTTAAACATTTGTTGTTGTTGGTTGTTTTGTAGTGGTTTAACAGTTCGTTTCGTTTTGCTTTCGGAAAAAAAGGAACCGTGCATAACACTAAACACTAAACCATTATGTGCCTGTATCTCCCTTTAGTGTAATGATCTCATCACTGTCATTACAAGAGGAAGAAGGCAAACAGGTAATGAAGATGGGGAGACAAAAGATACCGAAAAGAAGAAAAACAACAACTGACTTCAAGGATAACAATTTAAATGAAAAGAAATTCTTCTAAAAAAAGGAAAGAAAGAGTAAAGAACTACCAGAAACATAAGTGTCATCAGCAAGCAACAGAAACAATGAAGATAATTATACGGTGTCAGTTCCATTCGTAGTTGCAAGGAGGTGCAGAATGATCCATATACGCTCAACTACATTCGCAGTTTTAAAAAAAAAAAGACAAACAGCAGATGCCTGACCATCGCATAAACCCACTCACCGGTCAGGACCTGAGAGACTGCCCTAGATTTAAACACACACACACACACACACACACACACACACACACACACACGCACACACACACACACACACACACACACACACACACACACACACACACACACACACACACACACACACACACACACACACACACACACACACACACACACACACACACAGAGTATCAGTGCCGTTCGCTTTGTTTTGAGACGTTTCACGTTCGGCTACGATCCTATATCAGATACCTTCTCCTCTCTCCATCGCAGAACAAAGATCCATCCGAGAAGAACAGAACAGTCTCTCCCCTCCAGGCGCCAGAGGACGACACAAAACGAACAGCACCACAGTGATGAGCTTCTTCAAGCTGGTCCGATTCACGGGCCCTCTTGTAGGTCTTCTGGCCTACTTGGTGGCTTTCTCCTCCCAGCACTGGGTGGTCACGAAAGGTCTGCATCGTTGGGGTCTCTTCAGCAAGTGTCAACCGGACAGCACCAACACTGCTGCTGCGTGTGTGTACATGACGCCTGAGGAAAATCCGGGTGAGGTCGTTGGTTAGTTAGTTCATTGGTTAGTTTGTTACTTGTTTTGTTTCGTTTTTTTTTTTTTTTTTTTTTTTTGGGGGGGGGGGGGGGGGGGGGGGGGGGGTTGAGGGGCGGGGGGTATTTGTATTTGTATTTGTATTTATTTTTATCACAACAGATTTCTCTGTGTGAAATTCGGGCTGCTCTCCCCAGGGAGAGCGCGTCGTCATACTAGAGCGCCACCCATTTTTTGTGTTTTTTTTCCTGTGTGCAGTTTTATTTGTTTTTCTTATTGAAGTGGATTTTTCTACAGAATTTTGCCAGGAAAAACTCTTTTGTTGCCGTGGGTTCTTTTACGTGCGCTAAGTGCATGCTGCACACGGGACCTCGGTTTATCGTCTCATCCGAATGACTAGCGTCCAGACCACCACTCAAGGTCTAGTGGAGGGGGAGAAAATTTCGGGGGCTGTGCCGTGATTCGAACCAGCGCACTCAGATTCTCTCGCTTCCTAGGCGGACGCGTTACCTCTAGGCCATCACTCCACTGATGGTGGGGGGTGAGGGGGTTGTGTGCTAGTGTGTGTGTGGCGGCGACGCAGGATGTGGGTGTGGTGGAGTGTGGGGTGGCGGGGAAAGGGAAAGAAAGGTAGTTGGGTTGGGTTGGGTTGTGCTGGGTTGGATTATGCTGTTATGTGTTGTATTAGCGCTACCCGCTTGTGTGTGTGTGTGTGTGTGTGTGTGTGTGTGTGTGTGTGTGTGTGTGTGTGTGTGTGTATGTGTGTGTGTGTGTGTGTGTGTGTGTGTGTGTGTGTGTGTGTGTGTGTGTGTGTGTGTGTGTGTGTGTGTGTGTGTGTTTGTTAAGAGAGACTGCGATGTGCGTGCATGCGCTCGCGCGCATTTGTGTGTATATGTGTGTGTCAACGATTGAGTTTGTGTGTTTGTCGGGGTGGGTGGGGGTGAGAGGGATGTATGCAATAGAAATTACGATGACCTATTCCCTACTCGAAAGTGAATAGCTAACTGCAAGTTTGTGTCTATTGGTTGAGATTGTGACAGGGTTACATTTAATCAAATTAAATTAAATCAAATCAAATCAAATCAAATCTGGATCCAGAAAGTGGATTCTCACCACACTCGTGTGCGTGTGTGCATTAATATATTGAAGCCCTTTCTCCACTTACAACGTGTGAACATGTGAATAGGAAGCAGGTCCTCGTCATTTATGATATTATTTTGATGCATCTCATTTCATCTTGGTCTGGGTTTGTTACCTTTCTCTGTTATTTACTTTTTGTGTCGCATCAT
>NC_134876.1:95207585-95232585 GCF_041734735.1 Babylonia areolata | reverse complement strand
AATTTTCTCATGTTTTGTTTTCTTCTTGTTCGTCCACTATTATATATATATATATATATATATATATATATATATATACACATATAATATATATATATATATATGTATGGGTGTGTGGGGAGGTGGGGTGGTGGAGGTGAGTGGGTGGGTGTGTGTGTGGGGGGCGGGGGGTGCGTGTGGGTGGGTAGGTGTGTGGGTGGGTGGGTGTGTGGGTGGGTGGGTAAGTGTGGGTGGGTGTGGGTGTGGTTGGGTTGGTGTGTGTGTGTGTGTGTGTGTGTGTGTGTGTGTGTGTGGATGGATGTGGTTAGGGGTGGGTTGTGGAGGTGTATGTGTGGGTGGGTGGGTGTGTGGATGGGTGTGGGTAGGGGTGGGTTGTGGAGGTGTGTGTGTGGGTGGGTGGGTGTGTGGATAGGTGTGGGTGTGGTTGGGTTGGTGTGTGTGTGTGTGTGTGTGTGTGTGTGTGTGTGTGTGTGTGTGTGTGGATGGATATGAGTAGGGGTGGGCGGTGGTGTGGGGTGGGTGGGGATATGGGGGTGTGAAGCGAGTGTCTAATGGTTCGAGTCCTATGTAGAGATCAGAATTTTTTTTAGTCTCCTCCAGATCAGGATTTCTTTTTCTTTTATTTTTTTTAGTCTCCTCCTCCTTTAAGTCTTAAGCGGTGGTCTGGGTACCAGTCTTTCAGGCTCCGCGTGCAGCATACATTAAAAAGAACCATGATAACAAAAAGGGGGCTGTCCCTGGCAAAATTCTGAAAGCCAAGACAACAAGAACCCCCCCCCCCAAAAAAACAAACAAAAACAACCCACCTACAGACGGGGACATGGGGGGTGCTGCACTGTGATGATGTGCTCTGCCACGGGGAGAAAGCCGGGGTTTCACGCGGAGAAGTCTGTTGTAACAAAAGATCAATCTTCTTCTTCTTCTTCGTTCGTGGGCTGCAACTCCCACGTTCACTCGTATATACACGAGTGGGCTGTTACCTGTATGACCGTTTTTACCCCGCCATGTAGGCAGCCATAATCCGTTTTAGGGAGTGTGCATGCTGGGTATGTTCTTGTTTCCATAACCCACCGAACGCTGACATGGTTTACAGGATCTTTAAGGTGCGTATTTGGTCTTCTGCTTGCGTACACACACGAAGGGGGTTCAGGCACAAGCAGGTCTGCACATATGTTGACCTGGGAGATCGGAAAAAATCTCCACCCTTTACCCATCAGCCGCCGTTACCGAGATTCGAACCTCAGATTGAAAGTCCAACGTTTTAATTAACCACTCGGCTGTTGCGCCCGTCAAAAGAGTAATACAATACAATACAACACAATGCAATGCCCTGCGTTTCCTATTTTGAGCAGACGACATAAAAGTGCCCAGTTATTATCAAGTCCGCATGGATACAAGGTAGTTGTACAGGTGCAGTGATCAACGGTACAGAAAACTAGAAACAGATGACAGAAAAAAGGGGGGGGGGGATTAAAAAAAAAAAAAAAAAAGAAGACGCAAAGAAATAAAAACCATATTCGTATGCCTGCATTTTTTTAAAACTATAGCACACACACATACAAGCAGCAGACACCAACACATGCATATACATACATATATGCATGTGCACACACAACTCAAAACAGTACACACACACACACACACACACACACACACACACACACACACAGCAGTAAGGGAATACACTATTTTATTTCAAAAACCAAAATAAACGTGTGTAGGCTCAAGCCTCTGATCGTGCAAACATTCAAGCCATTATGTAAACATACAGGCGTGTCTCATGCGTTCTTGCTTTTGAATACATTCGAGTACATTGGAATGGGTGCCATCTCCCGTATTTACTTTATTTTTCGCTTTCTCAAAACGTGCCATCTCTCTTATTTATGAAATAGCAATTATTTTTGTGGCACTTTGAATGAAAGTGTGGTTGAGATTGCGCGTGTGTGTTGTTGTTTGTGATACTATGGGAAGCAATTGCGTGTTTCTTATGAATATGATGTTATTATGATCATCGTTCCTCAGTGTCAGTGAGTACAGTTCTGGATAGCTTAGCTGATTCCGTCACAGCAATTGAAAGCCAGAGCGTGAGAATCGGCTGGACCGGACGGGTCTTTGTGTTTCAATCTTTTGCCTTTTGTCACACTGATGAGACGTTCGCGCATTGACGCGCATTGTTACGCACTGTCGTGTATTCTCCCCCGTTGAATCTGAAGAGATCGAAATAGAGAACCTCTGCAAAACGACCCTGTGTACGGCGTTCATTCCTTTTTCTCCCCCTCTCGTCCTTCCTTACCCTCTTCTTGACAAAGCTGTATCGAAGATAGAACCCCACCCCAACAACTACAACATTTACTTTATTTTTCGCTTTCTCAAAGCGAATCTTGCTGTACTGACGGCTTGACAACAACTGAGAAGGCAAACCAGCAAGTAGTGAATGTAGTAGTCAATGCGATCAAGATCACACATAATCATAAAAACATAATAAAAATCATGCAGTTGATGCCGAAGATTGAAAAAGTGATTCAATTCATCCACACATCAAATAAATAGCAAATTAGTTAACATCATGGGGAAAATATAACAACAAAATGTTTCTTTCTTAGCCAGTTTGCATTTGTCTGGTGAAAAGTCTGCCTGAAATCGACATTCTGAATCAAACTGAACAGAGCCCACTCTACATTGGTTTGACAATGATAACATTCACACAGGCATTAGGAAAGATTGAGAGAAAAAACATGAATCAGCGAAATTCGTTTTAAATATGGCTATAATAAACAAAATGCAGAAAGCCATCTACATACACAGAGCCATCAAAAAAGCGAAAGAAAAAAAGAAAAGAAAAAGAAACTGGAACATTATTCTTAAACAGTTTTGTGGGAAGATTTTAAATAACGTTAAATTTAGACAAAGTAAATTGTAGAACAAACAAGATGAAAGAACCGCGAAAGATTTTTTTTTTTTTTTTTCGCAAAGAGCACTTCAAGCAAATCTGTTGTGCAAACCACAAATTCCAGACAACAGAAATAAACCCTGACTTTTTAAATATCAGATACAGAATGATATAAGAACAACAAGCTTCTTTTTCCGTATAAGGCAAAGGTTACAGTTGGGAGGGGGAGTGACATTATAAAGTTCTCTTCCTACATGCAGGAAATAACGGGGGAAAAACCCAAAACAAAACACACACACACACACACACACACACACACACACACGCACACACAAAAGACAATAACAGAAAAAAACAACTTTGAACATCTATATACGTTTTGATTACAACGATCATGCAGATGATCAACAACTCGAAAGTCTTGGCCAGCAAAATTAATCATTCATCAATGTATTTGTCAGCTGATTTGGACGCATTCAGTGCAAAGCCCAAACACATTTTACATTAGATAAGGAAAAAAAGGAATACCGTTACAGCAGTCTCCTGTCACGGGAAAATCAATGTCTTTGCCAATGAAGTGAATTCCGATGAGCAAAATGACAAATCAAACAGAAAGGATAAAATGAATTTCAGTGAAAAATACTAGGCTCGCTTAACATTTATGTGAGCAATATACATTGCTTCACAAAATGAATATAACAGATAACTAGTACAAACACAGTATTTGTAGCGATGAAGCAGGTTATTTTGATCATCACTGAATTTATGATAACCTGTCCAAAGAAGTTTCGTCAACATCCTTCCTTTCCTGACTCTGTTCTGATCAATAGCACACCTGTTTCACTTTCTGCCTCTGTTCGCAGTCTCGGTGTAATCCTGGACCAGTCTCTTTCCTTCCAACAGCACATTTCGAATATCTGTAAAGTTGCCTATTTGGAACTGCGTAGAATCAGCTCTATCCGCCACTATCTCTCAACCGATGCAACCAAGACACTTGTATGCTCTCTGGTTCTCTCAAGATTGGATTACTGCAACTCTCTTTTGGCCGGCCTTCCCAAATACCTGTTAGACAGACTCCAACGAATTCAGAATAACGCTGCCAGACTCATTTGCAGAGCTTCTAAATTTGACCATGTTTCTCCTCTCCTTCAGTCTCTCCACTGGTTGCCTGTTTCTGATCGAATAGACTATAAGCTATCCACTCTGACCTTTTCTGCAGTCAACGGATCTGGCCCCAAGTATCTTTCTGAACTTATCCATATCTATACCCCGTCTCGCCAGCTCCGTTCTTCCTCTGATACTCGACTTCTCAGGATACCTCACGTCAGAAGTAAGACCTATGGACACAGATCGTTTTCTTTTCAATCGCCAAAGACGTGGAACAAGCTCCCTGATAACCTCCGTCATTCTGATTCCCTCGCATCTTTTAAATCTCCTCTCAAAACTCACCTTTTCCCTCAGCAATAAGTTCAATTGTGGCAGGTCCACTTCCTTTTCGTTAGGTGTGCTTGACTATTTGTGTATACATATGTATGTGTACATAATTACATGCATGTATATGAATGTGTATTGTGTGTGCGTGTGTTTATGTAAGTTTGTGTCTGCCTATGTGTGCGTATGTGTTAGGGTAGCTGTTAGATACACATGTATGTTCAAATGTATGTATGCAGTGTGTGTGTGCGTGCGTGCGTGCGTGCGTGCGTGCGTGTGTGTGTGTGTGTGTGTGTGTGTGTGTGTGTGTGTGTGTGTGTGTGTGTGTGGTCACATTTTGGTGTGTGTATGTAACATAGATATAATGTTTTATGTTTTCAAAAGCGTTTTTGTAAAGCACCTAGAGCAGATTTCTGGATAGTGTGCTATATAAGTATCCATTATTATTATTATTATCATTTTCTTCCACGCGTGTTTAGCTGTTCTAAAACCTTGGAAAAAGAATTTCACAGAGCACGTTCACAGAAATAATTTCGATATATGCAGACTGAGAGTAAAAGTGAAAGATAATTGAAATAAAGTAGTGTGAATTACAAGAAGAAAATACCGGACACCGTAAGTCATCAGATCTTGGTAGGTAAAACATGCGTAAGCATTCATAGTTTTAAAAACTCGAGCCTATCAATATATTTTCTTTGAATGGTTAACAGGACCAAATCTAAGCGTTTTAATCATTGTGCGGCCAGCCACAATTAAAACTAACCAGGGAGTAACTAAACAAACGTTAAAAGGTCAGTTAAACATAGTTCAAAAGATCATTTCAACACAGCATCATCTTCCGTTCCACTTAAACTTTGAACAGAGTTTTAAAAAAAAAACAAAAAAAAAAACAAAAAAAAAAAAACACCACAGCAAATTAACTTTTTCTTTAATAAATGACACACAATTAGAACAAAATATAAGCGCAGTACGGCAATATCCAGATAATTTGAAACCCAAAGGCATATACACACTCGAGCATTGCTTTTATAATTCAACGGCACTCACTGAAACAAAATCTCCGGAAGGTGATACTTATTCTAAAACTGAAGTTATTATAAATATGGTTTGTAAAACTAACAAATCATTTGTGCTTCATAAAAAATTATATAAATAAAAGAAAAGAAATAACGCTCTGAATGGAGATACCAGAAGAAAATATTGAAAAATTGTCTCTCTCCACATCACCTTCAAAAGGCATCTCTCTCCCCATCATCTTCAAAAGGCATCTCTCTCCACATCACCTTCAAAAGGCATCTCTCTCCCCATCATCTTCAAAGGGCACCAGTGAAGAGCAACATCCTTGGATGTGTTCAGTGTGGTCCTGATACAACTCTGAATGCTTTAGCTGCAAGACACGAGACGCGGTAAATCTACAGGTTGAGGGTCCACATGGAAATGAACGCCTGACCGACGCAGAGAATGGACACGAGCGAACTCTTGACGTTATGTCGGATGTACCACTCCGGTGTTTCAGGTCGGTGGATGTAACGTGCAAATTGTGATTTATGAATCTTCGTATTTTCGTAAGCGGTATTGTTTGGTCTCAGAGGGGCCAGGCTTGATCAAGGAATTGTTGGGTGGCATGATTTTTAGACAGACACTGGGGGTTCAAACCGTTCAGCAGAGTGGGAAACAAAGGAATCTTCTGGATTAAGAGCTCCCAGGAAAAAAGCCTAGAGATTGAGGCTAAAGAACAGAGGGGCTAAGAATGGATCCTCTGAAAACAGCACTTGCCGAAACACATTGGTGGCATAGGATGCGACCAAGAGAAGGATCTAGTTCTTCGTGGACGTACTATTTCTTCAATTTCTGTTCGAGGTGTTTTTAACGTTTTGCAGCATCAGACTGACTGGAGTTAAATGAGGAATTATTGGAGACATGGACAACAGAGAGATCAACTAAGGAATCGCTGTAAGCATGGTTGCTGACAAAATCTATAAGCGAGTCTGAAGAACGGTGGAATCAGCAAGGAATGCGGGGTTTCTGAAAGATGATCGAGGATCCTCAACAGCATCTGAACTGGAATGCTCTGATCCCGAATGCTCAGTGTGAAAGATTGCCATCCTTTTTCTGCTATCGATGGAAATGGAACTGTCACCTGACAGACGTCTTTGCCGGCCTGGGTCTTGAATTCCAGGCCCGAAAACCAACTTCGGAGTTAGCGCTGCTTTACACCTCGCGATCCATCCCAAACGCCATCCCTTCCTGAACCAGAAAATTAAATAAATAAGAAATTCAATGAGTGCTACAGCGGTATATGCCCAAAAAGTGGCGCCCAGGGATGGATTTGAGTCCTTCCACCGGTGATCATATTTGTACTGCGTTCCAAAGAGGGACAGCATAACAGTCACTGGAAGTGCTGTTAGAAAAAAACAAAAACAACAACAACATAAAGCACACTGAAAAAAGCAAAATTATCATGAGGACATTCATCAGACCTAGAACGAAGATACGATGAAATATTCTGAGGATCTTCATAGGATCTAGATCTATAGGTCAGCTTGTATGTACATACTATAAATGAACTGGCAAATCAAACGACCTAAAACCAGCGATCAGGTTATACTGAGAAAATATGCCATAATTTAAAATAAAAGCAATGGCCAAATTAAAACTACAAGAAAAACTACTTGAGCTAAAAATGATAGTCGTATTTTCGTGTGAAACATTTGGACGTTAAAAATGATAGTTACATTGAGACAATGTTTCCCACCAAAGAGGTGGATTTGACAGGACCCTGTCTAAGATAGTAAAAAAATGCAAATAAGTACGAGCATTTTTCATTAAAAATTTTAGTAATCATCATGCCAATAATGTGTGTCCATCCTACAATTCACAATTTGCAAAGAACAAGATATTCACTGATAATAAGTCCTTTTTTTCGACAAATTATGTTCGTTGAATCTGATCTGAATTTAGATCATGTCTTCTTCTCAGTGACCTAAGCCAGAGAGACCAGAGGTGTGTTTATAACTGAAGTCACTGAAATGTGAAAGCCAGTTTGGATCTGTGAGCTCTATATCTTCGGGTTTGTGAGTATCTCAAGTCAAGTCAAGATTTTATTTCGTGATGGTAAATTGAATAAGCAAGAAGTGCTTAAATTTTTTTTTCTTTTACATCAAGCCATCAGTGAAAAAAAAAAAATTAAAAAGAAAGAAAAAATAGAAGAAAAAATAGGAGGGTGAGAGAGAGAGAGAGAGAGAGAGAGAGAGAGAGAGAGAGAGAGAGAGAGAGAGAGAGAAGAAACAAGCAGATGAAGAGCAACAATAACAACAAAATGCATATATATATATATTGTATTTCCATTACACACACACACACACACACACACACACCAACCACTGAACACAAATTCTCGGACACAATTACACCATGCTCATCCCATCCACATGCTCATGTTCTCCCATATAGTGCAAAATCCTTGCCAACACAAGCATATACAAAACATTTCAAAATTAATAGGAATATTAGACTAACAGATCAAAATTTGCATTACTGTAAAATAGTTTCAATGAGGTGTTTCTTCAGAGTTTTCTTAAACACGTTTTTATTTACGATACTTTTCAGAGTGACTGGGAAATTATTCCATAAATTTCCACCAGAATACAGAAAGCTGGATTTGTAAAAGGTTGTTTCTTGGTCTGAGTATGCAGAGCATGTGGTTGTGTCTGTGTTCATTAGTTTTAAAAGTGTCTGCAATCTTTTTTGGAGCATTTCCATACATAACAGTATGCATGCAAACAGCTTTGTTGAAGTACAGCCTGTTGTGAAAAGGTAATATATTAAGTTGTTTATAGTCCATTGGGGTCAGGGAGTTCTGTTTCAACAATACTATTTTCAGTGCTCTTTTATACATACGGTGAATAAACTTCAAGTTTGAGAGGCTACAGCTGTCCCATATAGTTGACGCATAATCGATTACTGGCAGAACATGTGCACAGAAGAAGAGCTTTCGTGAATGGACATTAAGGTTTTTTTTAAAATTTTTGCTAGTTGAAGTATTCTATTTGAGAGACGTTTACTTAAGTATTTCGTATGATCAGTCCAAGAAAGATCCTTATCAATAATGACGCCCAGAATTTTATGTCAATCTACCTCTTCAATTTTATTGACGCCTAGGAATAGTGGTTTGAAGTTATGTTTCATTTTTTTGTCTTTTTTGTCGTGCACATACATACATGCACTTCGTTTTCTGAGCATTCAGGGACATGTGATTCAAGTGTGTCCAGTCATTAAGTTTCCGAATATCATCTTGGAGTTCATTAGTTAGTTTACTGGCGTCTGAATTGCTTGAATGTAAGGATGTGTCATCTGCAAACATTTCACATTTACATTTCATATAACAAGGTAAGTCATTAACATAAGTGGAGAATAAAATTGGTCCTAAGATGGATCCCTGTGGTACTCCCTGTTTAGTTGATGTAAAATTTGAGGTTTGATTATTTATTGTTATTAACTGCT
The DNA here is from genome assembly GCF_041734735.1 of Babylonia areolata. NCBI lineage: Eukaryota > Metazoa > Mollusca > Gastropoda > Neogastropoda > Buccinidae > Babylonia > Babylonia areolata. Next base: position 95,223,761 of record NC_134876.1, on the reverse strand, counting down.
TCCTATCAGAAAGAAAAGATTGTACAAGGTGAATATACTCTGGTGGTAATTTATAAGCTTCTAATTTACGTAGTAACAAGGAGTGATTGATTACATCAAAAGCTTTTTCAAAATCTATGAAAAGGAGACCTGTGAATTTATTTTCATTTATGTTATGTAGAAAATTGTCAGTGAGCTGTATGAGGGCTGTATGACAAGAATGATTTTTATGGAAACCAGACTGGTCTTCATGGATTAGTTGTCAAAGAGATAAGAATATAAACATTTTTGCAAATGTTTATCAATGGGTTTAGACAGAGGAGACAAGACAGAAATTGGCCTATAGTTAGATGGATCAGAAGAATCACCTGATTTGTACAGTGGAATGACTCTAGCCTGCTTGAATTTAGAAGGAAAACATTTCTTATCGATACACAAATTATAAAGATATGTCAGAGTATCTACAATAACAGGGGAAGAAAGCTTTAATATCTGTCCATCTAACCCGTCCAAAGCTCGTGTGCCAGATTGTTTTAGTTGTGATAGGCTTTGACATACATCCAAGACAGTCATTGGTTGAAGACGAAATGGAACATGAATTTTCTTTGGTATAATTCTTTCAGCAATAGTTGCAAAATGATTATCTAACTGATCTGCTGTTACATCAGTGATGCTTTGTTGTCTTTTTCCCACATTTTTATTATTGAACATGAATTTTCTTCGGTATATTTTTTTCAGCAATGGTTGCAAATGATTATTTAACTGATCTGCTGTTACATCAGTGACGCTTTGTTGTCTTTTTCCCCACGTGTTTATTATAATAATAATTATATTTCGATTTACGTTTCATGGAGTTTACTTTATTTCCATACATCTTCATATAATCTCTATAATGAATTTCAATGTCAGTTTCTTTTGTTATCCATGGTGGTTTTGTTTCTTGTCTAACTCTTTTCTTAATAAATTGTGCATGTTTGTTATAGAAGATAATGTATTTATCCAAAATTCGACAGCTTTATCAGGATCTCTTAACTGATATACATAATCTGTGAACGTGTGTGTGTGTGTGTGTGTGTGTGTGTGTGTGTGTGTGTGTGTGTGTGTGTGTGTGTGTGTATGTGTGCGTGCGTGAGCGTAAGCGTGCGCGAATATGCGTGTGTGTGTGTGTGTGTGTGTGTGTGAGAGAGAGAGAGAGAGAGAGAGAGAGAGAGAGAGAGAGAGAGAGAGCAAGTAGACACAACAACCAAGTGCAGTGATGTTGTTTCCTACACTATCATGTTGTTTTAAACATAAACGCTATTCATAACCATTCACATACTCCCACCCACAAACCAACACAATACCACAACACAAATTTATCTTAAACAATATTTCGGCTTGAAGCTCTCATCTGGAGAGTTTCATAGTAGATGAAAACCCCAACTGAAGGTTTCAAGCTAATCTATTAGGGTGTTTTTCTATACCCATTTCTGTTACGATCCCGCTCCTTTCCTGTTGATGTATCTTGTAGCATGCAATTATCATCAGAATCACTTCAGTTGATCAGCAACATTACTTTCGTTTTCTATGACGTTTTCGAAGTTGCTACTGTCGACGTTGTGCCGAAAATCAAACAAAACTTTAGTCACCTCTTCTGTACTGCACGTTCTCGCAGCCATGTTGACTCGCTCATAAAACGCAAAAAACCGCATCTAAATCGAGCCAAAACTTGCTGAGAAATTGCTTCGAACAATTATCAAAGTGGTCGCCATATGGAAGGGAGGTAAGTATGTGCAAATGAATGGCTGGACACTTGATAATGCAATTTCCCCCAAACCGCGGATATCCGCGGTCGGAAGTGAAAGGCGCAGTGCGAAAAACAATTGTATGTATGCTGATTTTCACCCAGCCATAGTTTTTAACCAAGGCAAGACAAGGCATGACAAGACAAAACTTTTACTTATGAGATTAAACATAAGCCTATGAAGCTTTTTTTTTTTTAAATATCATATGCTGCCCTCGTCCACGTGGTGGCAAAGAAAAAACAACCAAGAATAGAAAAATGATATATTCAAAACTGGATGACTCTAAATAAGTTACACTTGAACGCGGACAAAACTGAAGCAATCTTCATAGGAACTAAACAAAAACTGTCTTCCATCACAATTGACACAATCAAACTTGGCATTACATCTATCCCTCTTTCCAGGTCAGTCAGAAACTTCGGTGTTGTCCTTGACAATACACTGTCCATGCAAAAATTTATCAGTCAGACATGTAAGTCCTGCTACTGTCAACTGAGGCGCATCAGTGCCGTCCACTGACGCAACATCTAGACTTGTCGTTTCTCTCATTCTCTCTCGCCTTGACTACTGTAACTCTCTATTGTCTGGTTTGCCTGCTTCATCCATTCAGTCCCTTCAGCGCATACAAAACTCTGCTGCCTGACTCGTCCCCTGTCTCACACAGAATAAAGTGCCAGATCAGCACTCTATGTTATAGATGTATTCACAAAACTGCCCCTTCCTATCTCTGCGGCTGCCTTCACCTCTACACTCTATCTCGCTCACTACGATCGGCTTCGGGTCCACTCCGTTTACGCATACCCAGATTCAAACACTCGACAGTTGGCCGCCGTTCTTTCTCTGTGTCTGGGCCTTGCAATTGGAATGAACTTCCTCTTTCGCTTCGTCAAGTCTCCACACTCAGCTCTTTCAAGTCTGGCCTTAAAACCCACCTCTTCCCAAAATAGCCTCCCTTGCCTGCCTCTTCCTTGTCTTTTAGTTTCTACAGTTTTAGAGTTATGCATGCGTGTGAATGGCTGGTGCGAAAGCGCTTTGATTAGTCTCTGCACAAGATTCAGCGCTATATAAATACCATTATTATTATTATTATTATTATTAATTATGGTTAGTGGTAGATTTAGCACTTACGACAAACACATTGTAATCAGCTCTATTTCATATGGTGGGTAGTCCTCATCCATGTACACTTGCCATCGAGAAGTTCAGTATTTCCACCAGCGAAGCTCTTATCACTAAGAATTGATTCCAATGATAAAACAGAAACGAAGTGAAAAACCAAGAAGGTATATAGCTCAATGAAAGAATCACACTTACTTGGTAAGAATGAAAGAACAACTCCTGATTTGTAGTTGATCTCATAAGGTGGTGCACTCATCACATGGGCCAAACCGTACACCGAAATGAGGACGGAAATGCAATGCATGATAAAAAAACACCAAACAGCCACGCAATATGCTGAAACAAACAACAAAAAAATCTCATCCGATGATATCATTAAAGATCTTCTGAATGTGTGTGTGTGTGTGTGTGTGTGTGTGTGTGTGTGTGTGTGTGTGTGTGTGTGTGTGTGTGTGTGTGTGTGTGTGTGTGTGTGTGTGTGTGTGAACTCAGAACTCAGAACTCAAAACTCATTTAATTGTCGTAAAACCATCATAGGAATTATGGACACTATAAACTAAACACAACAAGCAAACAAAAAGTAAAAGCAATAAGTTGTGAGCACATACATGCAGGATATTCCATAAAACATAGTTATGGACTGCGAACTTTAAAGCATTCATATATGTATTTTGCCAGTTCTGGTTGGAAATAATTTTGTGGCAACAGAGAACTCGGCCTTTGGATTATTGTGTTGCCAGTGCCATCTGGCCAATGATTCGAAGACTGGGAATTAACTGTCACAAGTAGACGAGATCTCAAGTCAGAGTACACACTACACTTGTCCAGAAAATGCAGTTCATCCTCTATAACTCCACATGATTTACATAGCCGGTCTTTCCTAGTTACGTTGTAGTGACGTCCACGCTCAATTTCAAGTTCATGTGCACTTATTCGCAATCGACATAGTGCTCCTCTGTGTTTAGCATTTTTGCAGCTGATCAGGTAAGGTTGTAATGTATGTATTTGCAATTTTGCAATAAAAGGAGAGCCTTGAAATGGTCTCATTCTTTCTGCTGTTCCAATATTGAACATATTTATCCTGTAGTTTATTCATGACTGAATATTTTAGTCGCTTAATGCTGAGTGTGCCTTGGTTCTCCCACACGTGGGAGAATCCGATTGAAACCAGTATCTTTTTGATAAAATTAAGCCAAGGAACTTTTTCCAATGAATTCATCGATAACATATTATCATATGCTTGCCTCAAATAGCTATCTTCTTTTGATTCTATGATGTGTACCCAAAATGAGATGACCTGACACACTGCGGTCAGAGAAATGGGATATTTGCCCAGCTCTGCCAGGACTGGTAACTTAATTGATCTTTTGTGTCCTCCCATTAACTCCTACAAAAGTTGACATGTACATTTTCTGATGGGCATTTTGCGGAGAGAAAGGCATCAAATTGGTTAAACAGCATAGAGGGCGTGGAGAAGTTTGTCACAGTTTGATTGAATGGCAACCACACCTCAGCGCCGTAACTGAGAATTGGGGTGACTAAAATGTCAAACAGCTGCGTCATTACATCCATCTTTACTTCTTTCCCTTGCACACTGCGTTTCAGAGCATGCGCTGCTTTATGTCCTTGTTTGGCTAAGTGGTCTTCAGCAAGGTGAAAATTTCCACTCTTATGAAAAATAACTCCCAAGTATTTGTATCGATCCGTCATTTCGATGCAGTTATCGCCACATGAAAAGAGCACTGGTATTTTGGGGTCGTTTTTTTGTGAAAATTACTTTTGTTTTGTCCCTGTTGATTTTAAGCCCCCATTGCAGACAGTATTCATGTAGTTGGTCTAGTCCTACTTTTGTTGTCGAGAGCATATAACAGATAAGGGATCTGAGTCTTGGTTGTTTAGCTGATGTGTGGTGAGGTGTCATCGTGTATATATTCTCTTATGTCATTAATGAAAATATTGAATAACGTGGGGCTAATAACATTTCCCTGAAGCACTCCTTTTTTAACTGCGATAGAATCTGTGAACCCGTCGTTTGATTTACCACATACAGTTGAATTTTGGTACATCTCTTTTATAATGTGGAAACATTTTCCATTTATCCCAATGTTGTTTAGTTTCAAAAGAAGTGCATCATCCCATATATTGTCAACTGCCTTATTAAAATCAACAAAACAGATGTAGAGACGCCCATTTCTTTTATTTATGGTGTTGTCAATTATCTTTTTCAGGATGAATATGTGATCAGTGGTTCTAGAATGCCTTCTGAAACCAGCCTGCTCTTTTATTAGTAACTCGTTTTGTTCTAGATATGTTTCAATTCTTCTGTTGATAACTTGACAAAACAGTTTTCCAAAGGTGCTGTTGAGTGTTATACCCCGATAATTGTTAGGATTGGTTGGGTCTCCACTTTTAAAGATAGGAACATTTATTCCGTCTTTCCACTGACTGGAATAAATACCAGTCTGAAATATGGCATTGAATAACTTGCATACAGTAGCATTGATGTTGGACATGCTTGCCTTGAGCATTTCGCTTGTAATTCCGTCTTTACCGGGGGCTTTATTGGTCTTGAGACTCTTTACGGCTCGCATTATTTCAGTTATCGTAAAAGGATTGTCCAGGACAAACACTGGCATAGTCTGTTTTATTCTATCAAGTTCTTTTTGTACGTGTTCTTTCCTACCTTTATCAACGGGTACTTCACTACTTATCAAGTTTTCTAAATGATTAATCCATTTACCTGCAGATAATGTGTGTCTCTGCGGCTGAGTAGAACTATCTGCATTTTTCAGTTCAGATAGTATTTTCCAAACTTTTTGGGGGTCGTGCTCCATTGCTGTGAGTGTGTGTGTAGTGTGTGTGTGTGTGTGTGTGTGTGTGTGTGTGTGTGTGTGTGTGTGTGTGTGTGTGTGTGTGTGTGTTGTGTTTGTGTGTGTGTGTGTAAGTGTGTGTCAGAGAGAGAGAGAGAGAGAGAGAGAGAGAGAGAGAGAGTGTGTGTGTATGCCAGTAGGTGTGAGATTGGGCGTGCGAAGAAGTTTATGGCAACTATTGTTTTCAGCTTTGAAAACTATATATGTGTTTGCTTTGTCTATAACCAATGTGAAATATAGTACTTTATGCTCATATACTGAAACATAAGGTTTATAAATTCTGTCTGTTTTTACACTTGAGATGTTACCTGCAATGTTTGGACTGAATGTATGAAACGATGTACGCAATACCTTTACACTCGTGTCTTCGCTATATTCTTAATATCTGTCTTTTACATTTGTTTCCATGTTGTTTACTTGTATATGTTGTGATATTGCACCTGATTACATTCCTCTAAGTTGGGATGATGAAGCTATTCTTATTTTATCTTATCTGTCAGTCTTCGTGACTCAAGGATAACCGCTCAACCTTCTCAGTGCTGTGAGTGACTGACTCCCAGTGTGACCAAGGATTTTTAAAATATCCCATTTCTACCATCAAGAAAATGTCACACCTGTAACTGAGTGTGTTTTCTAAAGTACATCCGGTCTTACTCCAGTCAACACAAATTTTACAGTTGTCGATATTGGCATCTTCACAGCCTTGAACAGAAGCGTCAGTTCTGCAAAGAAGAGGCACGGCTCTTGCTGCCGCCCACAGTGTAGCCGCATTTGTATGCCTCTCTTTGGGCTGCAGTCTGAAAGTCATTTGGCCAAAATTAGAATATGTTTTCAATGGGATGGTCACATCGAAGAGGAAATATGTTGTGTGGTGTCAACCGTAGAGTTTTCGGGGATCTTGAGATAGCTGTATCGAATATGAACTGTTGGCAAATGTTTTACAGTCAATGTTCTTAACTCTGATTCTCCACTGTGGGGGAAGGAGTGGTGAGTGGCGTTAGAGGATTGTGCCATTGTCAAGGTATCTAACGATCCACAAGAGACGAAATTCCAGTCACACCAGGCATGACAAATGATTCTCTCCAAAACGTTTCAGATGGTACCTTGCGACTGGTAACTTGCTACTGTGCCGACAACTACATATTATTTGGCTATCGTTATTCTGTGAGATGAACGCGTGTGGTTTCAGTTTCAGTTTCAGTAACTCAAGGAGGCGTCACTGCGTTCGGACAAATCCATATACGCTACACCACATCTGCCAAGCAGATGCCTGACCAGCAGCGTAACCCAACGCGCTTAGTCAGGCCTTGAAAAAAAAAAGAAAGGTGAATAAATAATAGATACGCTTACATAAATAAATAAGTAAATAAATAAATAATAATTATGGTATAAAAAGGTAGTAGTAATGGTAATAATAATAATAAAATAATAATAATTTAAAAAAAGACAACAATGATGATAAATAAGCAAATAAATGTAAAACATGAAGACACACATTCATACGTACACCCACACATGCATAACAGATATGCACCAAACATGCAGTTTCACAGTTATGAAAGCACAGTCAAATACATATAAACGTACATGAGCTGCAACACACACACACACACACACACACACACACACACACACACACACACATTACCCTGCACCTCTACCCCCCCTGTGTGTGGAAGTGAGTGAAATAGTAATGCCTGATTTAGTGACTGAAACAGTTGTTAACCCACTTTGAAAATGTGAAATTTAACATCCGATGTTAGTGGAGTAAATGGAGCAATTACACAAATGAGTTAAAACACACCATGCACACGCATACCTATTCTACAAGTAAGCAAACCTGCACCTACAAACAGCGTTACAATGGAAATAACTCTACAAACCTGGGACATCTTCAGTAATCTGTTGGCACTGAGGAAAGTCATTTTTGTTCCTCGTACTATTCTTTAACAAAGTGTCATACAAGTCCTTGTCATAGCATACGCGAAATAAACCCCAACTTTTGCCCTCGTCAGTGCCCACATAGGTCGTGCTCAATGCATTATACGGGATCATATAAATCAAAATTGCCACGCGAAAAAGCAACGAGGGAACTGTTAAATCCAAAGCCATTACGACACAGCAAAACACAAATCTGTGGTTCACATCCACACACAGTCACCAACGTAATCAACAGTTATGAGGTGGGACAGTTCGAGTGAGGCGTTGCTTCCACTCGACGTTTTTACACGAAGCCCTTGCACATAACTTATGGCAAATGCATATTTTCACGGGTCTGTGGTTTGTAAAGAACCCTAGATATGGAGAAAAGGATAGCGATCTCCTTCTATCGTTCCCCAGCTATGTGCCTGTTGCGAAGTTCTATCACTCGTAAGATGTCTTTCGTTGCTTCCGGTTTTCTCAGTCCTTCAAAGTCGACAAGCTGGAGGCATTTAGCTATGAAGGGTTTACATCAATTATTGACGTCTGTCTATTCTTTTGTTTTTCCTTTTTGCTTTTCTTGCATTTTCTTCCCTCCTTCCTCCTCTTTCTTTCTTTCTTTTTTTTTTTTCTTTCTTTCCTTCTTTCTTCTTTTTTTGTCTTTACCTGTCTTGTTTCTTTTTTTCTTCCATTTCCCCTACTGTCCTGGAAGTGTTATAGTCGATTGTGGCAGATTCACCCTTCACTTTGTTAGGGTGAAGAATCTCATCTCAGTTCATGGACTGAACGAACAACAACAACAACAACAACAAAACAAAGAAACAAAAACAACACAACAAAAACAACAACAACATACACGCGCGCGCGCGCGCAAGCACCCCAAAAGAACGTGTCCTCAGAACACAGAAAGCTGACACTTACCGACAAACATCGTCGGGACTCACCCGTCTTCAACGGCAGTCAAGACGCTGATCCTTATCCACTCCATCTCCATGACGGAGCTGAACGTCGCCAGTTTGTAGTGGCTTTTTTTTTTTTTTTTTTTTTTTTTTTTTTTTTTTTTACTTCTGCGGCCACGCTGTGTTAACATACGTATAGAAAATTTTATATCCGCTTTCACGAACATGTTTGGCTAGAGAGTGAAATGCTGTGGTGATTGTACAGCGTGCACGTGCCGGAGGACAAAATCTCAGTGCGCGTGCGTGCGTGCGTGCGTGCGCGCGCGCGCGTGTGTGTGTGTGTGTGTGTGTGTGTGTTCGTCTCTTTTTTTTGTCGCTATGACAAGAAAGAAGAGTAAGATGGAAGACAGCGTTTTATCTCCGGAGACCTGGTGACAAATACAAACTGGCCGATCAGGGAAAACAATTATTGTCTTTTTATGCGATTTTGAAGCTTTCTTTTTGAATCTTCTTTCTTTAATTCCACTGCACACAAGGAGTATGACTCAATTTAGACTGCAGTCACAGTTCAAGGCGGCCAATCCATGGAAGAAAACTACCGGCCCTGCACAAGAAGAAGAAGAGGAAGAAAACGACAACAACAATAATCATTATCGTCGTCATCATAATCGTATTGATGGTAATGCTAATAGTGATAATAATAACGACAATAAAATCATCATCATCATCACCACCATCATCATCATAATTATGATCCTAATGACTACATCAACAACAAAGGTAATCATGATGAAGATGATGATGAATCCCCAATCTGGGCGATGGTGTTCGTCGTGGCATAAGCCTATGTTCAGTATAGAATCATTGCCACTTGTCGCATTGCTTTCATTCACTCCTCCCTAAGCTGAATGGAAAGAGCTCTGGTAGTGTAATAAAAACAAAATAACAGAGCTTTCTCCACTGCACTGTTCCCTCAGCTCCGCTACTTGGATGCCACAAGTTCTGGTATGACACTGTCCGATGTAAATGGTCATGCCTTACTTTCTCACCTGATTGATTCCAAATGTTCCGTAACTCTCCTGCCTGATCTGAACTTGCTGAATTTGAGAATTTTTTTTACCTCAGTGTGAACAAACTACGCCATGTCAATCTGACACAGTTTCTTAGCTTAGAGAATATTCAGGCATTGTCTCTTTCCGACAACCCCATCACCTCACTCTATTCTGATTCTTCAGCTGCGATACTGCAACACACATTGACGATCTTGGATCTGTCGCTCACATTTCTGACACTGTTAGAATCTGAAGTCTTCTCATCATTTTTCAGACTTCGGAAACTAAACATAACTTTCACCTCCATCCATACCATCAGCCCCAGTGGGTTCCAGACAACACATCAATTGAAAGAACTGTATACGGAGGGTAGTCCCTTGAAAACGTTTCCACTGGATATATTCAAGGATCTGTCTGATCTTCAGGTCATAGCCACACAGAATTATAAGCTCTGCTGTAGTAAAATACTTCCCTACAACTTTGGTGTGTCAGCTTGCAATGCTCCAAGAAATGAAACTTCATCATGTGAAGATTTATTGCAATACTGGTCATACCGCGGGGTTCTGTGGCTGATCACCTATCTGTCCATGACTGGCAATGTCTTCTGTTTCTGTGCACGTGTGTTTGTGAGAAGCATGTCCTCTTTAAGTGGTTATAGTGTGTTTGTCATCAACCCGAACATGGCTGACCTATTTTTATGGGAATCTACATTACTACCATCGGGGCAGCAGATGAACGAGGCAGGTATCTTTATCACGATGACACATGGAAAAGCAGTGTGACACGCAAGGTTGCTGGATTTCTGTCTCTGTTGTCCATTGAGGTATCAGCTCTGTTATCTCGCTCATCACGCTGGACCGTTTCATCGTCATTCACTTTCCGTTCAGCACATTATGATTTCAGAAGACGTGATTTGTCAGTTCTTGAGATAGTTTATCTATTGTACATATACATTGTAATCCATTGTACAGTCTGATCCATTGTACAATCTGATCCGTTGAACAATCTGATCCGTATATATATATATATATATATATATACATATATATATCTGTGTGTGTGTGTGTGTGTGTGTGTGTGTGTGTGTGTGTGTGTGCCGTGGAAGCTGTGATACGTAGACTAGAAATGAGTGTGTGGAGGAGGGGGGTAGAGGAGGTGCAGGGTAATGTGTGTGGTGTGTGTGTGTGTGTTGAAGATCATGTACGTTTATATGTATTTGACTGTGCTTTCATATATGTGAAACTGCATGTTCGGTGCATATCTGTTATGCATGTGTGGGTGTATATGTGAATGTGTGTCTTCATGTTTTACATCTATTTGCTTATATATCATTTATTCATCTTTTTTTTTTCTTTTTTTTTTCCTCAAGGCCTGACTAAGCGCGTTGGGTTACGCTGCTGGTCAGGCATCTGCTTGGCAGATGTGGTGTAGCGTATATGGATTTGTCCGAACGCAGTGACGCCTCCTTGAGCTACTGAAACTGAAACTGAAACTGATCCGTTGAACAATCTGATCCGTTGAACAGTCTGATCCCATGTACAGTCTAATTTTTGTACAGTCTCATTCGTTGTACAGTCCGAGCCGTTGTACAGTCTGATTCCCTGTACAGCCCTAACCTGCTTGTATGGCAGTGTGATCAGGTATTCACGTATCTAGCCATAAATGGTTTTCGACGCTCATTTTTAACTTTTCCACAATTACAATCACTTGCCATTGTGTAAAATACTTTATTCTCCATCATGGCTGCATATAACATCATTGTATTTATACAATTACGACATCAAAAAGTTTTATTATATCAGTGTGATATCAATATGAAATACCAGAAAATATAATTCTTGGCACAGTCCAGGAAGATTTTGTATGGACACCTTAGAAAATAAAGTGCGTTTACTGTAATCCATATCAAATCTTTGATTTTTTTCTACGATTACAACACAAGTAATTGTAAAAGCATAACACTTTGTCTTTGACAATGCCTGCCATTATGTGGTATAAACAAACAATTAATAAATAAATGGAGAGTTTAAGAGTTCAATCTTTCTGCCAATTTCTTCATCTCTACTTTGCTGGTTAAACAGTCAAGTTACATCTGACAAAATCATGTTATTTTCTTTCCAACATAAAAGCTATTGGCTAATAAGAAGAAAATCAAAGGAAAACAAAGAAACAAACAAAAAAAGGAAGTTGGGAGGGGATGGTTGCAGGTAAAGGAGATATTCACATATCTATATACATATATTATAAGAAGTTCTCAGCACATTCTCAAGCTCTGTCAAAAATTACGAGTATACTCAAAGTGTATCGCGGGATATCATACAATAAATGGATATTTATTCACAGGTATGATGGTCCGTTTCTCTCTGTCTCTGTTTGTCTCTGTCTCTGTCTCTCTCTCTGTTTTTTCTCTCTTCGTTTGGAATGGATGGAAACGGTATGTGGGAGTTCGTCTGCAGTGGGTTTTTTTTTTTTTTTTTTTTTATTATTTTTTTTTTGTTATTGTTTTTTTTTCTATAGATGTGTTGTGCCACAGTTAGGTCGATACAGAAACTGCAAGCCGACACATTATATTATTTCTCCGTAGTTCTTCGTAGATTTCCTGCATTTTCTTGACCGAGCAGCATGGAAGCTCTGCAGACAGAGCACAGGTTATCACAGTAGAGAGTCTCCACGGACACGCTGTCCAAGTGATGCATTCGGGAGAGGTCAGCAAAAGGAAAACTGTCGTGAAGGCACGGTCACTGTCGTTGAAATCTGCGGCGAGGCATTTTGCTTGGGAAAATAATGGATTTTTCACTGGGCGACGTGTCCGATGTGGACCCTTCTTCGCTTGCCAAAGAAATCGACTGCTTTCACGTTGAAGAGAAGAGGGAGGAGGAGGAAGGCGAGAAAACAACAGGCGATAGATTATGAAGAAAGGAGCGCAGGGAAGGAAGATGAGGAGGCAGAGAGAAAAAAAAAAGGTGGTTCGAGTCTTCAGCTTGTGGCCTTCCCCCCCAAACTGCGACTTCTGTCTTTTTCAGACACCAAGCTGGAAACCAGCACTGGCAACGGAGCTGGAGCCACGGAGTTCTTGCAGAGAGACTTGGGTATGGCCCGTATCGCACTTGCGTTTCCCTTGCTGGTGGACTCAACACTCGGCTTATATCACAGATTCACATAAGTTTACATTTGGGCCAACAGCAAAGTAAGAGCTGTATTATCAACCATTTACAGCTTAGTCTTTTGTGAAGGACTATGACTCTTAAACTAGGAGGCAAAATTGCACTGGCTCTTAGTGCTGCAGCCTTGTGGGCTAGTTGGCCTTTGGGAACCATCCCAACGCCGACTGTCCTAAAACCCTCTTGGCCGAGAGAGTGGGGATGCACTTGGGCAAGACACTCTCCACTATAATCAAATTCTAGCCCAAATAGTCGGAAGAGCAGTTGCCTCCTCTGCTGTTCTGATGGAAATAGTCGGACACGACTGACTATCATATGTATGTATGTATGTATGTATGTATATATATATATATATATATATATATATATATATATATATGACTGTTCCTAGACGCATTCTTCGTCCCTGTCCTTGCTCTTCTGTGCCTCCCTCCTCCGGTACTGGTCATACAGCAGATGGCCCATGGCCAGGAGGATGCTGATGACGAGGCTGACGATGATGAAGTAGAAGCCGATACCCATCTGCAGGTCCTCACCCTGCCACAGGCGGCCTTCGTCTTTCGGTATGTGCTCTCCGGCCACACCCACGACTGTCGCGGCCAGCGGAACTGTTGTGAAGAAAACAATATATCTTTATCTGTCTATCTATGGTCATTTCATTTTGCCCCTTGCACTGAAGTTTATATTGAAACTTCATCATCATCTCCATTCCCATTTACATATGTCGCAGAATTTCAGTGTAGTAGCACAACACCACACACTACACACAACAATCCGAGTGCTATACAGTGAAACCTTTCAAGGTACAAATGTTTTCTTTTCATAACCCCAGGAAGGAGGACAAACTGTTTATACTTTTTTCATATAATTGTCGCTTCAATAAGACTGACTAACAACTAGTTCAAAAACTGAGAATGTGTCGTTATTCTTACAATGCAGTTAGATGTATCTAGGTTATTCATATAATGATGTCTGTCTAGAAGCAAATACGAAACATGAAAAGAGTTTCTTCCCTGCTGTTATCACCCGCACATCCCTTTCAACAATGGTTTTATGTATTGTTGCTAAAGGTCAATGCACGTTTTACTTTGAGTTTTGAGTTCTGAGTTTTCTCTCATCTTTAGTTCTGAGTTTTCTGTCACCTTCCCTCCCTCCCCCCCCCCTCTCTCTCCCTCTCTCTCTCTGCCCAATCCCCTCTCTCCTTTTTCTTTCTGTCATGCTCCTTTAATTTTGCTTCGCCTTATTCAATCAGTTTTACAATTATGAAACTGCAGACGATATTTCCATTTACTAAGTCTGAAATCATCAAAAAGAATGAAGAGGTCACAATAATTACCACCACCACCACCACTACCACAATAATCAACAGCAACACGAACCCCTTCCCCATCCATCACCTCCTCTCTGTCTCTCTCTCTCTCTTACGTTCGTCTTTGCTAACTATATTCGTGTTTCGATAATTTGCAGTATATATTGTGGTTTGATATAATGACAGTTTCTTTCGCATTATTCTTTTCTTTATAGATTTTTTCCCCATTTCTCCCACCCTTCCTTTGAGAGCTAGATGATAAAAAAAAGCATTGTATCCTTACTCTTTTACCTTCAGTAATTTAAAAAACCAAACCTCCACAGAGAGAGAGAGAGAGAGAGAGAGAGAGAGAGAGAGAGAGAGAGAGAGAGAGACAGACAGACAGACAGACAGACAGACAGAGACAGAAACAGAGAGACAGAGAGAGAGACAGGGAGAGAGACAGAGAAAGTGAGAGAGTCAGACAGAGACAGAAACAGAGAGACAGAGAGAGAGACAGGGAGAGAAACAGAGAAAGTGAGAGAGAGAGGGGGACAGATACAGAAACAGAGAGACAGAGAGAGACAGACAGAGAGGGAGAGAGACAGAGAGAGAGAGAGACAGAGACAGAACAGAGAGACACAGAGAGAGAGACAGAGAGGGAGAGACACAGAGAGAGACTCACCGGACAGGAAAGCCATGAAGGCGGGTACTCTGCCCTTGTCCAGAAAGCAGTTGTCGCAGAAGACGTTGAGCTGAAGGAGGCAGAGGCTGAACAAGAGGCCGCTCATAACCTGGAGGGCTTTGAAGTAGGCTTTGGAAGACAGACATAATTATACACAGAGCAAAAAGAATGTTATGTCCCGTCACATACTGGTACGTGTAGACAGTTACTTCAAGTATCATACATCACATTTGAATGTTGATTTAAAAAAAAAAAAAAGGCAAGAAAGGATGTGGTAAAGGGAGTTTCTTGATGATTTGGGGGCTAGGGTAGGTGGAGGGTGGAATTAGATATTGCACACTCACACACTCACACACACACGCACACACACACACACGCACCCCCCCCACCCCACCCCCACACACACATATATATATATATGTGTGTGTGTGTGTGTGTGGAGGGGGGTGTATGTGTGTGTGCGCGTGTGTGTGTATGCGTATATATATATATATATATATATATATATGTGTGTGTGTGTGTGTGTGTGTGTGTGTGTGTGTGTGTGTGTGTGTGAGGAGGACCAGATCTGACCCCTCCACACTTGTCATTAAAGACAAGCAAGTAGAGATCATCAGCGAATTTAAATTTCTCGGACTGATCATTTCCAACGATTTGAAATGGGAGAAAAATACGGAAAAAATTGTTAAGAAAGCACAACAGCGCCTGTACTTTCTTCGGCGCCTCACAAGTTCGGAATTAGAAAAGAAATAATGGTTTATTTCTACCGAGCAGTCATTGAAAGCGTGTTAACCTTCGCTATTACTGTTTGGTACGGAAACATTTCCAAGACAGAAGTTGCGGCCCTTTAGCAGAATCGTAAAAACTGCCACCAATATCACCGGGGCTGATCTACCTTCTCTAGAAGACATATATCATAAGCGGCTACACTAAAAAGCAAAATCAATCAGGGATTTTCGAGATGCTCCCCTCTGGTCGACGGTACAGAAGTATAAGGACGAAAACCAATCGCTTCACAAATAGCTTTTTCCACAAAGCAGTCAATGCCCTGTCTCTCCAACAAACCAGTCTGATAACTAGTATTGTGCACTCACCAACCATCTACCTGAAGATCTAGCCATCAGCCCCATCCACATGTAATATGCAGCTTCTGTTTAAACGTGTGTGTGTGTGTGTGTGTGTGTGCGTGCGTGCGTGCGTGTGTGTGTGTGTGTGCGTGCGCGCGCGCATGTGTGTGTGCAGTGCGTGCATGTGTGAGTATGCACAAGTTTTTATATTGATATGCACTTGTATGTATCCTAATTTCTACTGTATCTGTGTTTGTGTATGATTTTCGATTTATGTTCGTATCTTGTTATGTACTACCCCCCCCCCCCCCCCTCCCCCCCCCCCCCCCAATATTCCTTGTGACCCCGGTAT
>NC_134876.1:95190085-95200085 GCF_041734735.1 Babylonia areolata | reverse complement strand
AATCAAAGTGGGCGTCGAGTCATTCGGATGAGACGATATACTGAGGCCCCGTGTGTAACACACACCTGGCGTACTGGAAAAGAACCCGTGGCAACAGAAGTGTTGTCCTCTGGGAAAATGATGTTGATGAAATTCACTCTTATGGGTAGACAAATATATGTGCATGCATCAAAGGCCTTCCTAGCGCGTTGTATGACTAAGAGACTTTTGTACGTAGAGAAAAGGGATATTTTAGAAAGTAACCCCAAGAACAATTCGCGGTTCAGACAGTGTTTACTAAGACGAAAAAGGAAAACACGTGCGTGCAAGTGTGTGTGTGTGTGTGTGTGTGTGTGTGTGTGTGTGTGTGTGTTTGCGTTTGTCCGTCTGTCTGACTGTGTCCATGTATGTGTGTATTTGTGTGAGTTTTGGTGCGTGTGATAATTTCAATTTACCAAATGAAAGAGGGTAGGCTAAATATAAAAAAGGGGGAAAAGAAATCGACATTAAAAAAATACTAAATATGTTTGTAGAAAATGTGACACGAATATTGTTTGTGATGAAGTTCATTTTCATCATGGAATACCTAACGTTTTCTTCTGATACTCGTAATAGTTACTCGATACATATTTTTTGCCCACAGTCTGTATTCTCGTTTTCTGACATGTCTTATGTGCATTCTGTGCATTCGGTTATCAACCTTGCATGTATGGTAGGACACTTTCAGGTATATGTTAAAGAATGTCAACTTTCATATTACCTTTGACGCACTCATCTTGAGAAACCTTGTTGTTGTTTTCTGAAATCCTTCAAGTCACAGCAGGGTCCAAGGTGAATTAGATATTGAAATTTTAAAATCGTCTCTGTGTGAGTGTGTGTGTGTGTGTGTGTGTGTGTGTGTGTGTGTGTGTGTGTGTGTGTGTGTGTGTGTGTGTGTGTGTGTGTGTGTGTGTGCGTGCGTCTGTTTTGATTGCTTGTTTAATTGTTTGCTTTTTGTAATGATTCGGCCAGGTTGTCTGCTGGTTGCGGCAGTCAAAGTAGCAGAGAGTACTGCCACACTTCCCAGAAGAATGCATTTTCTTTTCAAAACGTACCTTCAGTAATTCTTCACCACGACCAGTTTATGTGCACACTACACATTTGAAACCCCAAGTCCTCGGATTTTGAATATCCCTGGATTCCATTGTAAGGTTTATACAAGTTGTAAGTTTTCCAACGATTTTTATTATTATTTTTTTTTTAACCGAACTATTAAAAATATATCGGTGTTTTTGTTGTTGTTGTTTTCTTTACATTAACACATACACACGAATACACACACACATACACACACACACACACACATATATATATACACACACACACACACATACGCACACACACGCGCACACACACACACACATACAACAGAATTGCAACTGCGCTGAAACGTCACACAATTTTTATTCTTTTCAGATCTACTTTTTTCTGCTTTTTTCTCAAATGGCTTGATGCGAAGAAACAAAAATTTAAAAACAAAAGCAAAAGAGAAAACAAATATACCCTACTAATTCAAGCATTACACAGTCATATAGTATAAAATTACATAAGCAAGGAACCGTGTATTAATCCATGGTTACCTTTGACAGTGATTTTTGTATAGTCAGACTTGTAATAACTATGTCTTTAACTGATTCTAACTGATTAAAGTGTGTGTGTAAGCACAACACATATAACATTACAGTAAACGATACCTACACTAAAATTAATACAGCAGTGTAGAATGGACATGGGTTATTCAAATTTGGAATAGCGTCGTGCTTTATGCCCGAGTCATTGAAAGACAGCAGGTACGCTGTGACTACAAAAATGGGGTCTGCTACAGCTCAGCTTTCGGCTTGCACTGTGAATTGAACTAAGGTTATTTGTAGCCAGTTAAGCGCTTGGCTACACATGAATGAATGATAAGAATTGGATACTTACATGGCGCTAATCCTTGGTTGGAGACCAAGCTCTAAGCGCCTCCCAAACTCGGGGACATTTGCACAACAGGCTGCCTACCCAGGTGGAGCTGACTGACGGCTGTCATGAAACAGTGGAAAAGTGACTTTTTTTTTCGTCGGGCGTGCTTTGCTATGACTCCTTTGGGTGTGTTTTTGTTATGTGTGTGCAGAACCAAACTTTTTTGTAATCTGTATGCATCACATACGTCACTACAGTTAATTTCTCTTACTTAGATGATTAAGTTCTGATTCCGGAATGCACGATGATTTGCCAGTTTTCAAGAATGCTGACACATTGTACACTGCAATGTATTGTAGTGTCTTATCAGTTGCACAGTCTGATCCATTGTACACTGTGGTCCGTTGTACGCTGTAATCCATTGTACTGTGACAGGCGCAATAGCCGAGTAGTGATAAAAATGTGTAAATCAGCACAGGCACCATCACAGTCTTCAGTCACACAGGTCCAAACCACAGCAAAAAGCACATCACAGTCAGATTCACCATAGTAAAAAATGAGCACCAAGGAACCAGGCACCACACGCATTAAAATCATCACAAATGTATACAGATCAACACAAAGAGCACATCCAGCAGGAAAATCACAGCAAGCAAATGCAGATGGAAAAAGTTTCAGTGAGAAAAGTACAGTTTGAAAAGATATGTTTTGAGTATTCTTTTGAATACGGGCGTTGGGATGTAACGGAAGTGTGATGGCAGTGAATTCCATTGTTTAGGTGCAACAAAAGAAACAGAACGTTCATCATCAGTTTTTGTACGAATCTTTGGAATAGACAGTGTGTACTTTTCATCTGAAGAACGGAGTTGTCTGGATGATGAATAGACAGAAAGTAGATCTGAAAGATAGACAGGACAAGAATCAGTGAAGAAATTGTGACAGAGGACTGAGAGTTTGTATTGTATTCGTGTTTGAATGGGGAGCCAGTGTGACATGTTGACGTTTCTTAGCTTTGAGAGTGAGTCGTGCTGCAGAGTTTTGAACTTTTAGAAGTTTGTTAACACAGTGTTTGGGGCAGCCAGCAAGAAGAGCCTTTCCATAATCTAATCTGGAAAGAACAAAATAACAAACCAAAGTTTTTTTTTGTGGTTTTTGTGGTTAAATATTGGCGAATGGAGCTGATCTGACGGAGTGCTGCAAATGTTGGCCAACAAATGTGGATGGTGTGTTTGTCAAGTGTCATGTCATTTGAAAGCATGAACCCTAAATTGCGTGCAGATGCTGCTGAGAAAGTTATGTCTGAGGTTCCTACCAGGATAGATGAAGCCTTAAGCAAGTCAGAAAAAGAGCGCTTTGGGTGAATGAGAAGTGCCTCTGTTTTGTTATCATTTAGTTTGAGTTTGTGATTTGTCATCCATGATTTGACGTCAATGATGCACGACTGTAAAGTCTGTATGGTTTGACCTAGTCCTGTAGGGTGACATGTTCTATAATAAAGCTGTGTGTCGTCTGCGAAAGATCGATTGGAAACAAAGTGACTTTGGATGAGTGTATGAAGGGGTTTGGTGTACAATATGAAGAGTGTGGAACACGCCACAAATGTTCTATATACACACCTTTGAAAAATAAAATGCGTTTACTGTAGTTCTTGTAAAAACTTTGCTTTTTCATGTGATTATAACATGTACAAAATCACCGAACAAAATTGCTTAATTCAAAATATATTATGATTTGGCACAAACAAAATATGGATAAAAGAAGACTCTATGAGTGAAACGTTTCTGCCGAGTTATTGTTTTGTACTTTGCAGGCTATACAGTCACGTTGCACATGTCATTTTCTCTCCAACATGAACGTCATTGGTAAAGACAAACAACCAGCCAGAGCAGGAGCTAGGAGGGGTAGTAATAGTCAAAGAAGAATTTTACATTGAAATATTTATGTACATATCAACACATTCTCTCGTTCTGCCCAAAAGTGGCGTACACACACACACACACACACACACACACACACACACACACACACACACACACACACACACATATATATATATATATATATATATATATATATATATATAATGCGTGTTTGTTTTTTTCCACCGCATGACAGCATACAAAAAAACAACAACAAAAAAACAACAACAAACAAACAAACAAAAAAAACAGCATTGACTCGCGTGGGAGAAAAATAGCCACACGCAAGTCAGATTCTGCAAACCAAGTAGCATCTACTTGTATCTGCCGCGCATGCAGTGGAGATTGCCAAACCAGCATCGGTCTACACAGACACAGCAGGAAGTGCAACGCCCGGCAGTGACTACGTTCTGGTGCAGCCATTGTCTCTCGAGACGGAAGGAGGCTGACGACGATATATGTATATGTATATATATATATATGTGTGTGTGTGTGTGTGTGTGTGTGTGTGTGTGTGTGTGTGTGTGTTCATATATGCACATATAGTGTGTGTTGTTGTTTCACCGCGTGACAGCATACATTTAACGTATATACATTCAAAAGTGTGATGTTTTTCGTTTTGATCAGTTGGAATGGACGGAAAAGGTGGGTGAGAGTTCGTTGGCGAGATTGTTTGTGTATTGTCTAGATGAGCTGTTGCACATGGATACAGGAACTGAAAACATCAGTGTACTGTACTTGGTATTTGACCCCACCATTCCTGGCGTTTGCTGTGTGCCTTGTTTTTGTGTGGTTCATCATTTCTGGGGTCTGCCATTGACAAAAAAAAGTAAAACCGCTCAGTGTCTTCAGTGTCGTCAAATGTACATGCTGCTGTTGTTGTCCGCGAAATGACTGACGGGCACACTGACCGGAGGGGGAGGGGGCATGTCCAGATACTCTCCTCTCATTGCCTCTGAGTAGGCAGGAGGAGGAATCATGGGGGTCTGAATGTCTCGGGATGGAGGTAGAGTATAGGAGGGCGCGGTTTCCAGGAAGGGACTGTCTCTGTGGTTTTCCTGTGTTTCCCGATTGAGCAGCATGGAAGCTCTGGAAACAGAGCGCAGGTTATCACAGTAGAGTCTCTCCGCGGACACGCTGTCCATGTGATGCATATCGGAGTGGTCGGCAGGCTCACCCTCGGTGGCATCGCTTTCTGGAAGCGAAATGGATCCGTCACTGGTCGGCGTTTCTGATCTAGATTCTTCTTGGCTTGTCAAAGAAGTTTGACTGCCTTCAGCATGAAGAGAGCGAGGAACAGGCTCACCATTTGTGGCATGGCTTTCTGGAAGTGAAGTAGATCCGTCGCTCTCCGACGTGTCCGATCTGGATCCCTCTTGGCTTATGAAAGAAGTTTGACCGCCTTGAGCATGATGAGGTGGATGAGCAGGAAGGGGAGGAAACAGAGGCAAAGGGTTATGATGAGGAGAGCGCAGGGGAGGAAGAGAAGGAGGTAGAGGAAGAGCATGAGGAGGATGCGAACTCCCAGCTGTGCGAGTCTTCAGGTTGTGGTCTTCCCCCACTCTGCCGCTTCTCTCTGCTCCAGACACCGAGCTAGAACCCAGCCCCGGCGATGGAGCTGGAGCCACGGAGTTCCTGCTGACAGAGGAAGACGGTGGGACTGTGGCCTGGGCATGGCCTGGGCGTCTGTTCGCGCTAGCGTTTCCCTTGCTGGGTGACTCGTGACGTACGCTTCGTTCTTCACTGGCTTTGCTCTTCTGTGCCTCCCTCCTCCGGTACTGGTCATACTGCAGGTGGCCCATGGCCAGGAGGATGCTGATGACGAGGCTGACGATGATGAAGTAGAAGCCGATACCCATCTGCAGGTCCTCACCCTGCCACAGCCGGCCTCCGTCTTTTGGTATGTGCTCTCCGGCCACACCCACGACTGTCGCGGCCAGCAGGGCTGTTTTGGTAAAAGAAATAAATGGATGGATACATAAATAAACACACACACACACACACACACACACACACACACACACACACACACACACACACACATATATATATATATATATATGTATACATATATATTGTTTTTCCTACTAAAGGTACAAAGACCATCCCACATGATGTCGTTTAATATACTAGTAATCTGATCATGTACATATATATTCCTGCAGCTACCAAACAGCCAGGGTTTTCATGAAACGGTGCGCGAATGTGAATACTGATATTTATGAAAAAGTCGAAACGATTCCAAAATTTACCCCCCAAAAATTTCGTGCTTGCCAAACTATACAAGGCAATATGCGAGAACAAGAATGATATGGGAGACGTGCATGTCCTGGATGAATAGTACACGTGTAAGTCCTGGCTGTTGGGAAGACAGTTCACCCGAATTTGCTTCTGTCGCTGGGAATCTAAACTGGCATAACGGTTGCTGAATCAACCCATGCCACAAAGACGTAGACTGAGAGAAGCAGACTGCGGAAAAGTCCTTGCATGGACTGGTGAAGGCTTGTTCATTAAGAAAGGTGGCCGGAAGGCTGGTAGTCCGTCACTCCGTAATGCACAGACTCAGAGTACGGTTCCTGGTAACTGGTGAAAAATTGGAGCTCCACCTTACCGTCAGCGCTGGTGTTGCTTCGTTATTATATTGTATGTCAGGTCAGGGGCATAGCCCTTGCTACTGGTACCATGTAACCCAGTACTACCTGCCGCATGTGAAGTCTCCCATCGACGGACCAGGCGGAGGAGGAGACCTTTCCCAACGGCTGTGAAGGCGGAAGAGGATGACCAAAGGGCAGGGGGAGCTCTTATCCTTGGCTGGAAGTCCTCCTGGGAGCCGGAGCTCCGAAGAAAAAACCTACACCTGCCGAGGCCGTCCTACACGTGGCAGTATCTGCACCTGTGGGACTCTGAGCGTCGGTAGGCGAGAGAGTGGGGAAGGGACTGCACAACTCCTCTTCACTAAAAAAAAAGTCACCTGTGCTGGTCAGGCACTTGCAACACTTGTGGGAAGTGCTGCGCATCCAGAATCGGCCTCTTCTCCCATATGAGGACAGATAAGCCTGCCTGCCTACTCATCCGTCG
Source organism: Babylonia areolata (assembly GCF_041734735.1). NCBI lineage: Eukaryota > Metazoa > Mollusca > Gastropoda > Neogastropoda > Buccinidae > Babylonia > Babylonia areolata. The sequence continues at coordinate 95,193,168 of NC_134876.1, read as the reverse complement.
GACCGACGCGAGACTCCATCCATCATATGGAACAGGGGCGTGACTCCTATAATTCGCCTCCAATGCCAACATGAATCGTAGGGATTCATATCGGTTTCCGATTTCTTTTAACAAACGGACGAAGTAGCGTGTGTGAATGCGTTGTTGTCGACATGGTTTGACACATTGAAACTGTAACTGAAACTAAGCCTACAGTCCAGCCGCAGGAAATTTCATAATTTTGATGCGCACATCGTATTTTCTGTCGCGTTCGTTAGAAAATAATGGTGGTCCTTGTGCCCTTTTGAGTAGTACAAATAAAATCAAATGGAACAAAACGAATAAAGAGAGACAGGCAGACAGAGAGAGAAGCACACACCTTCAAGGCCATTCAAACTTCAAACCTTTAGCATTCAGACTGCGATATTGAAATCTCTTTGCGAAACATTACAAATAATTCGAATGTATTTACTCTAAGAACTCTGTCAGTTGAACCGAGTTTGCTTCACTGTGTACAAATGAGGCAGATGCGTGTGGAACTACTGCCGATTCTAACAATTCTTTTGGGGAACAATATTTCTCTTTCAAAATGTTCTATAATGGAACTGGCCGGTTTACGTCAGCATCATGCAGTCGACGGATTTTTGTAACTCTCTCTGTCTCTGTCTATCTCTGTCTCTGTCTGACTGACTGTCTGTCTATCTCTTTTTCTGTCTGTCTGCAAGTCTGTCTGTCCTTCTCTCTCTTGTCAGTTGTACAATCACCGTAAAAATATACAGAATAAGCCATAGTTCCCCTCAGTGTTGTATATCGCTTAGAGCATTTAATATCAATCACAGAAGCAGTGTGCCCACATAAAAAAGTGATTATGCTTTTAATACAGTCAACAAAAGGAATAAAAACGCGTTGTAGCTTACTCTGTTACCCGCAGTCTTGAAATCCTCTCATACATTGCCCTCTTCCCCAAACCCCACCTCTACCTCTCCACACACACAAACGCACACAGATACACAGACACACACACAGGGACACAGACACACAGACACAGACACAGACACAGACACACACACACACACACACACACACACACACACACACACACACACACACACACACACACACACACACACACACACACACACATATCATTTGAACTTTTTTTCTTTTTTTTTACGCCTTTTTGTTTTAGAGTTGGAAAGTTATTCACTTTGTCAGATTGTTGTTCAGTTAATGTTGTGAATAGTATTGTTGTCGTCCCTTTCCCTTCCCCTCCCTCATTTCTCGCCCTCCCCCTCCCCCTCCCCACCCGCTTGTCCTCTCACCCCCTCCCCCCACCCCTCTGCCCCCCCCTCCCCCCCCCTCCCCCCGCTCCCCCCTTCTTTTTCATGTCTAATATCACTTAATGTGGATAGACATTAAATGAAATTGAACACACACACACACACACACACACACACACACACACACACACACACACACACACACACACACACACACACACACACAAAGTCCTTTAAGTAATTTCCTGTAACTGTATCTAGAGGTGGGTTTTTTTTTTCTTCCAAATTTCACCCACATTGTTACCCTCATTTGCCCAATTTCCCCCAACCCTCCATTCATCCACATCTCCCACCTCTTCTAACCGATAATACTCAGATGTATTCATAAGTACTTTAACAAAATGTCTTCAATCACCGATATGTGTGTGACGGGACATTAAACAAAAATTCCTCCACACACACACACACACACACACACACACACACAGAGAATGAGAGACAGACAGACAGACAGACACAGACAGACAGACAGACAAACATAGACTCACCGGACAGGAAAGCCATGAAGGCGGGTACTCTGCCCTTGTCCAGAAAGCAGTTGTCGCAGAAGACGTTGAGCTGAAGGAGGCAGAGGCCAAACAAGAGCCCGCTCATAACCTGGAGGGCTTTGAAGTAGGCTTTGGAAGACAGACAGGTCGGAATGACATGTGTTTAATTAATGCCTCGCCACACGTACTGCTGATTAGAGAAATTTAGATCAAGAGTTGATTTCAATTTTCACATTTTGAATGTTATCATTTTAAAAGAAAGAAAGAAAGAATGAATGAATGAATGAAATGAAATGAAAGAAAGAAAGAAGGGAGGAAGGAAGAAAGAAAGAAGAAAAGAAGGAAAGAAAGAAGGAATGAATGAAGGAAGGGAGGAAGAAAGAAAGAAAGAGGAAAAGAAGGAAAGAAAGAAGGAATGAATGAAGGAAGGAAGGAAGAAAGAAGAAAGGAAGGAAAGAAAGAGAGAGAGAAAGAAAGAAAGAAAGAATGAATGAATGAAAGGAAAGAAAGAAAGAAAGAATGAATGAATGAATGAATGAAAAGAAAGAAAGAAAGAATGAATGAATGAATGAATGAAGAAAGAAAGAAAGAATGAATGAATGAATGAAGAAAGAAAGAATGAGTGAATGAATGAATGAATGAAAGAAAGAAAGAAGGAAGGAAGGAAGGAAGAAAGAAGGAAGGAAAGAAAGAAAGAAAGAAAGAATTCAGAGGAGAGGGGTATGGGAATGTGTGCATGGTGATATGTAGGTGGGTTAACATGGTAGAGAGTACGGTGTGCAATCAAAGATGAATACACGAAATAAATCGAAGTACAATTACAGAAGATTACTTCATGGACTCTATGAAATGGAAGTTGTTAATATAACAAGAGGCGAACTGAGAATGCATAAATAAAAAAAAATTAAGTCAAAAACGTCAACATTCCCAGTGATTGTTGATAACACACTTTCGTGCAAGTAAGGCTTCATAATTTCACAGTCTAAAAAAATGTGTGCTTGCCTGAAATATTACTAAAATAAACGTACTTGAAAACTGGATTATAAGACAATATTTCCTCCACATCTAATTAGATGATAATCTGAAAATTAAGATTAAAATTCAAGAGAGGGACAGACAGACAGACAGAGAGGGGGAGAGAGACAGATGATGACATCAGTTGTTTTCTTTAGTTTCCATAGCATGAATTCTACCCCTGTGTGTGTGTGTGTGTGTGTGTGTGTGTGTGTGTGTGTGTGTGTGTGTGTGCGCGTGCGTGCGTGTGTGTGTGTGCGTG
>NC_134876.1:95175085-95180085 GCF_041734735.1 Babylonia areolata | reverse complement strand
ACACACATAAATGCGCGCGTACACAGACTCTCTCTCTCTCTCTCTCTCTCTCTCTCTCTCTCTCTCTCTCTCTCTCACACACACACACACACACACACACACACACACGTCGCTATCACCTCTACCATTTTGCATGATTTCTTTTGTTTCTTTTCTTTTCTTTATTTGTTCTTTGTTTTTTCCCTTCTTCTCTCCGTCTTCCTTTCTTCCTTTTTTTTTTAAACATTTCTTTGTTTGCATAAAATGAAGAATAAAATAACATTTATATTTTTTTTTAAATTAAAATCCGCCGTCCTCAGGAAATTAGCATTGAAAACTGATAAAAGTTGACTTTCACTCACATGTTATGTATATGATATCAACCCTCGACAACATCAAGCTCACTACTTACTAACGAGCTACACCCCCATACTGACACAGCTGTCAAAGTGACTCTATACCTATGCGTAGGGGAATTCTATGAAGAAGAAGAAGAAGAAAAAACGTCAACAAAAACACACATGAAATATACATACTCACAAGGTAAGGAGGTGAAGAAAAAAATCCTTTGATTAAAACAAACAAACAACCTTCATACACAAAGGCTAACAAAATGAAAACATCTTTCAATAATAATACCTAAACAAGCATCTCTCTTGCTCACAAGACAACGAAGTGAACTTTAAGTAACAAGCAAACGATTAAGGATATTTCATACTCACAGGTTAACAAGATGAAAACAACCTTCACCGTACAGCGATTTCTTTCGGCGTTGAACTTGCAGCAGGCAACCGATGACATGACGAACAAGACAAACGTGAGACATGCGAACGTTCGAACTATCTCGAAGTATGCTGAAACAAGATGATAACATTGCCCGTATATTTATTTTCAAAGATAATGTTAGGAAGATGATAACTGGTTGAGAGTAGGCATTCATGGAAAGATGGTCAGACTGTACAAGTTATGTTTTGTTGATTTGTTGTAACATTTTATTTCTTCCTGGAAGAAGTTTTTAAAGGTGTAAAAAGTCTTTGAATTTATCTGTGAACACCTTTGGCTCAACGTAAACTGCTGAAGCATTTTTTTTTAAATTCCCAGTTTGATTGTAAAGATAACTCCCCTATACTGTGATTGTGTCTTCTTTGTTTCTTCAACCCCATTGACCCAGTTTTTCCTGGCTTTCAAATAAACTCATTTTGATTTGATGATGACGACGATGATAATATGATATAAGTTGATAATAATAACAATGAAGATGATGGTGATGATGATGATGATGATGATGATGATGATGATTATTTACAGATTTACAAACAGCTGTAATCGATGTTGTTTCAAGTTGATTCTGGAGCCCAGCCACACAGCCTGATGATATGATGCCATTATCAACAAACATTAGTAAAAACGAGTTTAATGACTTGTTAAAGCAAGGCACATAGATACACCTTAACAAAGATCAGAAGAACGATGGACTTGGAACACTCATTTGTTAAAACATCCAGGTCCAGCCAGCTTCATGAAACACATCACAGAATACAGTAAGTAACTTCAGCGTGAGTTTATTCAACATTTAACTGATAATCTTATCAGAAAAAATACGCTTTGGTTGGTCAGAACCTATTGTCAAGAAACCGTTTTGTAAAAATGATAACAACAACAACAACAACAACAATAATAATAATAATAATAATAATAATAATAATAATAATAACAATAATAATAATACATAGTTTTTCTATGGCGCGATATCCAGCAACAATGCTGCTCAAAGCGCCTTACATCATCCAGTTGACTATAAACATGCCTTAACTCTTTCACTGCCAAGCTCGCATTTATGCAGCAGCTAGGTAGAAGACCCATGTCACTGAAGGGTGACCAGATCATGGGTCTTTTATCCATGAATCTACTGCTCTTAATGTTCGGTGGTAGGAAAGACCATGTTTTCTACACATCGCAGGGGGAATCCCCAGCCATTATTAGACACCATATTTTCTGTGTTTGTAGCACAAGCGAATTTTGAACTCTAAATTGACTGGCGGTGAAAGGGTTAAAAAAAAACACACACCCACATCAACCGCTATCTGACAATGGAAAACATCCAGTGTGTTCATATGAATGAAAAAGCACACTTAGGAGATGAATCAGATTATAGAAGCTATGAAGTAATTAAGGCTTAGATTAAAACAAAATGCATTTCATAGAAGAAACGTATGAGCCATCTAACATTTCAAATACGTTCTTAAAATGATCAGCACTCTATGTTATAGATGTATTCACAAAACTGCGGCTGCCTTCACCTCTACACTCCATCTCACTCACTACGATCGGCCTCGGATCCACTCCGTTTACGCATACCCAGATTAAAACACTCGACTGTTGGCCGCCGTTCTTTCTCTGTGTCTGGACCTTGCAATTGGAATGAACCTCCTCTTTCACTTCGTCAAGTCTCCACACTCAGCTCTTTCAAGTCTGGCCTTAAAACCCACCTCTTCCCAAAATAGCCTCCCTTGCCTGCCCTCCCTTGTCTTTAGTTTCTCCAGTTTTAGAGTTATGCATGCGTGTGAATGACTGGTGCGAAAGCGCTTTGATTTGTCTCTGCACAAGATTCAGCGCTATATAGATACCATTATTATTATTATTATTATTTTCATTAAGTGGATTCATACAGATCAATGAATACATGAAAATGATGTTTAAATCATTGCTCGTTTGCGATCACAGTATCTATCTCTGTTTCTCTGTCTGTCTTTCGGACTGTGTTTGTCTGTCTGTCTCTCTCTCTATTCCTATCTCCCTCACTCTTTCTTTCTCTGTCTGTCTCTTTCCCTCTCTTTCACCCCCCCCCCCCCCTCCTCCTCGTCCCCCGCCTGACCCCCCCCCCCCCCCGCCCCCCTCCCCCCAACACACGCACATAATTATATCCCAAATTACGTTTCTGGATCAGTAAGTCACCAACCTGGGCTGTCTCCGGGCTGAATGTGCTGGCACTTAGTCTCATGTGTGGTGTTCTTTACGGCGTCGTAAACCTCCTCTTTGTAGCACCTGCTCCACAAGCTCCATGTCCTTGACCCAGTAATCACCCAAGGGCTAAAAAAACTAGCGAAGTACACAAGATGAAGGAATGCACTGGGAACTATTTGTGCTACACTGACAGCATCTGCATCAGTACACATGGCTGAGGCGAAGGTTCGACGGCGTTATAATTAATGCCGTTTTTTTTTTTTATTAATGACGATGATATCTTTGTATCTGTTGTATCAGCTACAGTGGTGGCTGCAGCTGTTGTCTCTCGGGTCGTACTATGTCGCTAAAACGATCGGATTATTTTTTTGTTACTATCACTGCCACTGTTGCTGTTCCTGATATTGTTGTCACTTCGTTTCCGAATGCGTATCACAAACTCCAAACACTGTGTACAATTCTGTAACCGGCTGTATCTATCTTCAACATCGCCTCAAGTTCTGATACACAAAAGAATCCTTCACGGAGGGTCTGTGTGTGTTTTCGTTCCCGGATGTGTTTTTGTCCCCCGTGTGCTTTGACACACAATCGTGGAGTGTGTCTTTTTTCCCAGCACAGCAACAAGGAAGAGAGCACACATAGGTAACTGAAATAAGTACTTTTCTTTGGATTGTTTATAGCTTCGATTGACGCTGGAGAATGCTTGTCAGTGCGAGGGCCTGTGTGGCTAACTTCGTGTTCACGCGTACTAATTAAAATTCGGATCTTTTCACGTGGAACGGATTTTGGTTTTTAAGGGGTTATTTGTTTTACTTATTGTTTTTGTTGTTTTTGTTGTTGTTGTTGTTGTTGTTGTTTCTCAATTACGTTTTGTACCAATTTCTATACTTACATTGACACGTACAGACTAATGCTCATATTACTTATACGTGATATTAATATTATTCGCAGGCGCGCGCGCGCACGCACGCACACACACACACACACACACACACACACACACACACACACCCGAGGGGACGGATGGAGGTTATGTAACCTAATCACACAGAAGCCGACTGGTACAAGGTGTGTGTGTGAATCAGAATCATCATCATATTTATTTGTAATGAAAACCGTGAATTGCTTACACACACACACACACACACACACACACACACACACACACACACACACACACACACAGAGAGAGAGAGAGAGAGAGAGAGAGAGAGAGAGAGAGAGAGAGAGAAAGAAGAGCAAACAAAGTTAAATTAAAACATGACGTGTTCTTTGAAACATTCATATACGAATTTTGCAAGTCGTGCTTGTACAGGGTCGTAATTACACCACTGACTCACTGCATCATTATCATCAAATTTTTGTGAAATCAGACTTGATATCTGTTAAGAAAACGTAAATAGTCATATCTCATACATTTGTCTAGAAAATGATATTCATCTTCTAAAACACCACATGCTTTGCATTTTCTTGCATGTTTGTCAGTATCTGTGTTTCAGCTGCCTCTTTCTGCTTGGAGATCATGTGCGCTTTCGCGATGTGTGTACATGGCGGTTCTGTGTTCAGTTTTTTTCTGGAATAGATCAAACATGGTTCCAGTCTGTATTCTTTAAAAACATTATTGTAGAATGTTAGTTTAGATTCATTTTCGTTTTTCTGCTTTCTCCAGAAATTTATGTGCCGACTCTCAAGTTTCTTTAAGAGTACAAACTTCAATCTGTTGACAGTGAGTGTACCCTGGTTCAGCCATATGAGATCAAATCCAAGTGAGGTAAGAATAGATTTGATGAAATGAAGCCACTTGTTATCCTTAGAGTTTTGCTTTTCAATCATATCATTATAACAATGTTTTATACACGAATTCTCATGTGACTCTGTTGTATGTATCCAAAATGAAATGACATGACAGACGATTTTCATGCTCACAGGAAGTCGTCCTAATTCACCTAGTACCGGAAGGTTTGATGCTTAATTGTGTACACCCAGCAGTCGTTTGCAGAATTTGATGTGAAGATTTTCATGAGGAAATGGTGTTGTTAAGCATTTTTCTAAAAGCT